>NW_024724653.1:0-5000 GCF_018991925.1 Homarus americanus
GGTTGTTGTTGTTGTTGTTGTTGTTGTTGTTGGTGTTGTTGGTGTTGTTGTTGAGGTTGTTGTTGTTGTTGGTGGTGGTGGTGGTGGTGGTGTTATTGTCACCACCAAGGCAATAATAACTAAGCCTCTCCATCTCTCACGTTGTTAGGAGTGTTAGTAAACATATCAGAACCATTAATAACTGGATATAAAGATTATCTATTCAAAGCTAATCCCTAATCAACCATAATCCCCTGATATGTGTTAATCCTCTGAGTGGCTAATCTTTTAAACATTAACTCTCCCTGAATTTCTTTGTTCAGAGTGTGAATGTTCAGTATTGTTGTTCAGGTGAATATTTGTTGCACAGTTGAGAGTACTAAATCTGTCCCTGTACTTTATAGTCAAAATCTCTACCTTTAACGCCTACTTAATTAACACTATACCCTTGCACCTGAAGCTTCCCCTGTACCCACATATTATGAATAAACTCCGTATATCACATTGTATTATGGCACCTGGCAATACAGTGTGACCATCCATCAATGTGATATATGGATGGTGTGTGTGTGTGTGCGTGACGTCAACAACTTGTTAAACACGATAGTCGACTCAGTGATTACAGTTTTGGTTGATACGTGAAATGGTTATAGAGCAGTGGTCGTTCCGTGCATTGATTACAGTACAGTTTGTAATTTACAGATGATTTATGTGATATTTGTCATTTACAGTGAGGTAGGTAGTGCTTATCATTATCGTCAGTGGTAAATTAACCTTTACAAATAGCGATCATCAGGACATCTAAGAAAGAGGTTAGGTGAGGTTAGGTTAGGTTAGGTTGAGTTAGGTTAAGTTACATTGAGTTATCTTAGGTTTGGTTAGGTTAAGTTAGGCAAGGTAAAGTTAGTTTCGATCAGGTTAGGTTGGTTGGTTAGTTAGGTCAGGTCATCAGAGAATATCAGAAGAGGGAATGCAAATAGACAAAGGGATTTAAACCAATTACCTTATCAAATGCAGGTGAACGCTTGTGTAACCACTCGGCCACCGCTCCCTATTACCCTTATAGTAATCAAACTTAATTAACAATCAATCAACTCAAAGACATTTTTCATTATCTGCAGCCAACATAATCCCCCAGTTTAAGCTTTAATTTACACTAGTTAAGGGGTGCAGTGGGCGAGTGGATACAACACTTAAATCCCGTCGTAAAGGTCATTGGTTCGATCCCCAGGCATTCCTAGTCCGTACAGGTGGGGATAAATTTACTTAGACAATATTAAGACCGAGTTCCGTTCCCCTCCCCAGCACTGCCACAGCAACCACTATCACCCTAACTCTTCCTACCACCACAGCAATCACTATCACCCTAACTCTCCCTACCACCACAGCAATCACCATCACCCTAACTCTCCCTACCACCACAGCACCACAGCAATCACCATCACCCTAACTCTCCCTACCACCACAGCAATCACCATCACCCTAACTCTTCCTAACACAACACCACCACAGCAATCACCCTAACTCTTCCTACCACAACACCACCACTATCACCCTAACTCTCCCTACCACAGCACCACAACACCACTACTATCACCCTAACTCTCCCTACCACAGCACCACAACACCACCCTAACTCTCCCCCCACCACAGCACCACAACACCACTACTATCACCCTAACTCTCCCTACCACAGCACCACATCACCACCCTAACTCCCCCTACCACAGCAGGTTAGCCATACACGCCATCATAAAATGGTTTAGTGAGCTATATACGGGTTTAGCGCCACCAGGCCAGTGGATGGGTGCGCCTGAGTCAGGGATAAAAGGTTGCGTTGTTTATATTCCGGCGGTTCTATCCCGGGGATCTGTCAGGGTTTTGTTGGTGGTTCTCTCCTCTGTATAGTGTGTGTGTGTGTGTGTGTGTGTGTGTGTGTGTGTGTGTGTGTCTCCTTGTACCTTCCCTGTAGTAGGAATGTGGGGCTTTCTGCTGGTGTTAGGTAGTGCTTTGTTTGCCTGTCTGTCTGTCTGTCTGTCTGTCTGTCTTCTTTATCTCGAATAAAACAGAAATAGGGTACAATAAAACCTTCAGCTCTACAAACACCAAACAACAAACAACCTGTCTACTAACAAACAAACAAATAAACCACAAACAAGACGACTTTGATGGTTCGTGTCTTGTTTGTAAGTCTTTGTGTGTAGTGGGCGCTGGGTAGGCGGCGCTGCTGACTGTGTAATCATTTGACAAACAATTAGTGAGACCTGTTGTGTAGTGAGAGAGGAGGTGGTATGTAGTGAGTGTGGTGTGTGGTGTGTAGTGAGTGTGGTGTGTGGTGTGTAGTGAGTGTGGTGTGTGGTGTGAGTGTGGTGTGTGGTATGTAGTGAGTGTGGTGTGTGGTGAGTGCTGGTGTGTGGTCCATGGTGAGTGTGGTGTGAGCTGAGTGTGGGCATGGTGTGTAGTGGTGTGTGTGCTGTGTAGTGGTGTGGTGGCTGTGAGTGTGGTGGCATGGTGTGTGTGTGTGGAGTGTGGTGTGTGGTGGTGTGGTGTGTAGTGGGTGTGTGGTGCTGTGGTGAGTGTGGTGTGTGGCTGGGTGTGGTGTGTAGTGGGTGTGGTGTGTGGTGTATAGTGGTGTGGTGTGTGGTGGGTGTGGGGTGTGTGGTGTGTAGTGGAGTGTTGCTGTGTGTGTGGTGTGTGGTGTGTAGTGAGTGTGATGTGTAGTGAGTGTGGTGTGTGGTGTGTGTAGTGAGTGTGGTGTAGTGAGTGTGTGTAGTGTGTGGTGATTGTGGTGTGTGACGTGTAGTGTGTAGTGAGTGTGGTGTGTAGTGTGTGGGTTGTGGGTAGTGATGGATGTGTGTGGTGTGAATGTTGTGGGTGGTGTGTGAGGGTGGTGTGTGATGATGGTGATGTGTGTGATGTGTGGTGGTGTATAGTGAGGGTGGTGAGAGAGAGAGGAGATAACGCGTGGTGAAGGAGGTGGCGTGTGTGGTGAGGTGATTGCAAGTGACAAAGTAAGTTTCCATCATCACATTGTAAACGAAAAAACTCTCTCTCTCTCTCTCTCTCTCTCTCTCTCATCAAAAAAATAACATTAAAAGAATAAATGGGAATGACCAACAATTACTCGAGTTTTTTCCCTCTCACACTCCTTTCTTTCCCCTTCAACAACTCGTCCGTGACACTTTGATGATCCCTACTCGGTATTGTCCGGACGATAATGGACGATAAAAGCCATTGTGGAGGACGAACACACGCACAATGGAGACAACTTCACCAAGCTCGTTCTTCAGAAAAGTTTCAAAGGAGTTTAGGTAAGTTCATACAGATCAAAGGTAAGGTTATATAATATTTTGGTGGGGACCAGACGTACTGTACAGAAGGTGGGTTTTGTTTAAGATGATGCGCCTTACTGTGTCTCTCTCTCTATCTGTCATTATTTAGTTCTCTATCTGACTGTTTCTCACTCCCTTCAACGCTCTCTCTCTCTGGACTGTCACCTCCAACGTCTCTCTATCTGTCACTATTTAGCTCTATCTGACTGTCACCCTCCAACGTTCTATCTGTCACTATTTAGCTTTCATCTGACTGTCACCCTCCAACGTTCTCTCTCTCAGCCGCTGATGGCCACTTTAACCTCCTCACCAGCTATTCGTATTTGCCCAACGATGTATCGACAAAGACATTTAACATCACATCCAATTTCCTGCTCCAGCGTCTTGTGCCATAAAGGTGATATTTCTCGGTTCGGTAATAAGGGGGAAGATCTTTATTGCTCTCAGGTCCTGTAATTCAGATTAAATGATGGTTTTTAATTCCTTGAATAAGATGACTTAATACAATGTACTCAAGGGGTTAAATCATCATAATGAAGGGGTTAAATCATCGTATTCAAGGGTTAAATCATCGTACTCAAGGGGTTAAATCATCGTAATCAAGGGTTAAATCATTATACTCAAGGGGTTAAATCATCGTACTCAAGGGGTTAAGACATCGTACTCAAGGGGTTAAGACATCGTTCTCAAGGGGTTAAGACATCGTACTCAAGGGGTTAAGACATCGAACTCAAGGGGTTAAGACATCGTTCTCAAGGGGTTAAGACATCGTACTCAAGGGGTTAAATTACCTAAGGAACAAGTGATACACGCAACATTATGAAAAGTTAATTGAAAGAATGCGGCAGTTAAAACTCTCTCTCTCTCTCTCTCTCTCTCTTTTACATTATTTGTCTCGATCCGATCTATCTATCTATCTACCTATCTATCTATCTATCCATCTATCTATCACATACACACAACATTCACTGTAAGAAGCATAACAGGGAAAAGCCAAGCAAGCAAGACACGCTCGACCCCCCCCCCCCACCCAAAACTTTCACAAATTCTCATGTTTACTTCTGACCAACTTTTAAAACACCCGAGCGAATGTTTTCCCCGAGACGTGAAACTAGACGGAGGTGGAACTAGTAAGATAAACTACAAAACTCACAACTGTAGTCTGCATCTTCGCATCTCTTCCATCTTGTCTGCTGTCCAATATACGTGGAGAAGGAACGGCAACAAAACGCCTTTTCTCTCTCCCTCCCTCCACATATTGCGTCTTGGGGAGATTCTTCGTTTCTTTAAAGGGAATCTGAGACCAATTTCTAACAATGCCCTGTGTGTAGGAGAGGTCATCTCTCTCTCTCTCTCTCTCAGTGATCATCACAAGTTACACTAAATATTCCATTTAAGTAAATTTGTCGTGGTATGTGTGTTTATGTGTGAGAAAGAGAGACAGAGACAGAGAGAGTGGCAGACAAAGAGAGAGAGAGCGAGCGAGAGAGAGAGAGAGAGGAGAGAGAGAGAGTGTGTGTTTGAGTGTTTGAGAGTGACAGGAGATGACAGAAAGGGAGAGACAGAGAGCGAGAGTGTGTGTGTGTGTGTGTGTGTGTGTGTGTGTGTGTGTGTGTGTGTGTGTGTGTGTGTGTGTGTGTGTGTGTGTTGTTCTAAGGCGTTTCCCACACACACTATAATTACACGGGT
>NW_024724653.1:10000-22944 GCF_018991925.1 Homarus americanus
CATTAACCCATCTATCTTGGTGACCTGACTTAAAAGGCCTCGAGTCACCAGGTACCTTCTCAGATCACCAGTTAGGAGGAAAATTTTTAACTTTATGAGATTCTGAGGTGAGATTCTTAAGGGTTCGTAAGATAATTGTGGTTTCAGACAATGAGTTAGATATGTTCTCACGTCACCAACTACGATTAAAATGATTATTGATTCTTAAGTCATTTCTGTTCTGATAGATGGAATGAAGACAATCCATCTATCTACTTTAAAAATCTGAATGTTATTTTGATGCAAACTTAATGACGTCATTAGATAATTTCTCATAACATTAGTCATTTATTTTATCTCGTAGACCAAATTACGAGATTCCATAGAATTACGACAGAATTTTGACGTAATGTTGTTAAGACGTAACATTTAAAAAAACGAGCCATGAGATTTGTTTTCTTACCAAAAGTTAAGAGGAATAGAAATATTAAACGTGAGGTGGTTTTGAGAGATCTGGTGCAGGGGGGAGGGAGGGAGGGAGGAGGGAGGAGGAGGAGGAGGAGGAGGAGGAGGAGGAGGGAGGGAGGAAGGAGGAGGAGGAGGAGGAGGGAGGAGGGAGGGAGGGGGAGGGAGGGAGGGAGGAGGAGGGAGAGAGGGAGGAGGGAGGAGGGAGGGGAGGAGGGAGGGAGGGAGGGAGAGAGGGAGCAGGCAGGCAGTGGGGACTCAGAGGGGACAGGCTGCCAGAGGCAGGCAGGGAGGAGAAATGAAGGCAAGCAGAGAAGGCAAAGCAGGGAAGGAGGGAACTCAGGGGGGGCTAAAGGGAGAGGGACACGAATGGCACCAGCTGAGGCGGCAGAAGTGGAAGTCTTTTGAGAATGATGCCGCCCCCTTCCTCCCTCCTTTGCCCCCACCGGCTCACCCCGTCTCATGTTAACCTCCCAGTCTCCCCCCCCCCCCGGTGACAGGCTGGTGGTGACCTCGTCGTGACCGTGTTAATAAAGGAAGAAATCTGGACATATAACGTGAGGCAGCGAGACCCAATATAAGACTTACTGCACCAGGAAAAATGTGTTGCCGTTGACATGTGATATTTTCTGACGCGGCCAAGGAATAAGAGTCTGTATGACGTCACAGTGAGGGAGATGACGTCACGATGAGTTATGACATCATGGTATATGTATTATAGAACATCATTATATAATAACTTGACCAAAAGCCTTTAAAATATACAATTTTTTGTCCAATCGTTTGTCCAAAAGAATTTAAACCTGTGTGTTTTGTCCACTATTAAGCAATCATTAGTTTTGTCCAGCAGTATAGTAACCATTAGTTTTGTCCAGCAGTATAGTAACCATTAGTTTTGTCCAGCAGTATAGTAACCATTAGTTTTGTCCAGCAGTATAGTAACCATTAGTTTTGTCCAGCAGTATAGTAACCATTAGTTTTGTCCAGCAGTATAGTAACCATTAGTTTTGTCCAGCAGTATAGTAACCATTAGTTTTGTCCAATAATAAAGCAAAATTTTATTTTTCCAGCAGTAAAGTAACCATTAGTTTTGTCTAATAATAAAGCAATCATTAGTTTTGTCCAACAGTATAGTAACCATTAGTTTTGTTTAATAATAAAGCAAAAAATTATTTTGTCCAGCAGTAGAGTAACCATTAGTTTTGTACAATAGTAAAGTAACAATTTTGTCCAGTAGAAAAGCAACCATTAGTTTTGTCCAACAATAAAGCAAAAAATCATTTTGTCCAAAAGTGAAACAACCATTAGTGTTGTCCAGTAGTAAAGCAACTATTGGTTTTGTCCAACAGTGAAGCAACCAATAATTTTGTGCAGTAGCGAAATTACCATCAGTTTTGTTCATTAGTATAGCAGCCATTAGTTTCGTCCAGTATTGAAGCAACCATTAGTTTTGTCCAGTAGTAAAAAACAACAATATTTTTATCCAATAGTGGTAGCAACCATTAGTTTTGTCCAGTAGTGAAGCAACCATTAGTTTTTTCTAGAAGTTAGTAGTAATGTAACTATTAGTTTTGTCCAATAGTGAAGCAACCTTTAGTTTTGTGCACTAATAAAGCAACAAATAGTTTTGTCCAGTAGTAATAATCAGTAGTTTATCCAATAGTGAAACAACCTTTAGTTGTGTCCAGTAGTAAATCAACCACCAGTTTTGTCCAATAGTAGCCTAAAGCAACCTTTAGTTTTGTCCAGTAATAAAGAAACCATTAGTTTTGTCCAATAGTGAAGAAACAATTAGTTTTGTCCAGTAAATAAGCAACCCCCTAACCCTAATAAACAGATCCATTTGTCCAACAGGACTAAATAAATACAACATCTATTTTGTCCAGCAGTCAGACAAAAACAAACTCTCTAAAAGAAACATCTATTTTGTCCAGCATTTTGTCCATTGATTCCCTTAACCCTCTTGTCTCGTAATCTGCCACTACTAACACAAAACATTTAAATGAAAAGAGTTAAATAAATAATTAAATAAAACAGTCATTTATATTTTAATTCCATTTACGAGTTTTCATTCCCGCATCATTTCCGAATAAAAGAGCTTGGATGATTGGGAGGGAGAGAGTGTGAATCTTCGTCCGGATATTTGGAAGGTGGAGGTCAATGTGTCATAGGGAAGGTAATTGTTGAATGGCCGACTATACTGTAATATATGAGACTATAAGTATCAAAAACAGAGGAGGGAAGAGGGAAAAGAGGTAGGGGGGAAGGAGGGCGGAACGGAGGGAAGAGGTCGAAGAGAAGAAGGAAGACTAGGTAGGAAGGAAGGGAGGGAGGGAGGGAGGGAGGCAAACACACACTCACAAGTTAAATATATTAAAACAAAAGCAGTCAACTTGTGTTCATCGAATCTCATTCCCTAACTGAACTTTTCCTCTCATGAATATATTACTCATTAGTGTACTCGAGTTGAGTTTAGTCAGAGACCAGTGACATTTTAACATTTGTAACTTTTTTAACAACGATCTGTTAAAATTACAGTATAAGAATTTAAATGATCATCGTTACGGAACAGTTACTACAAGCAGAATAGTTACGTGGACATAATAGTTACGTTACCACCAATAGTACGTTACCACAATAGTTACGTTACCCCAATAGTACGTTACCACAATAGTTACGTTACCAAAATAGTTACGTTATCACAATAGTTACTTCACCCCAATAGTTACGTCACCCCAATAGTTACGTCACCCCAATAGTTACTTCACCCCAATAGTTACTTCACCCCAATAGTTACGTCACCCCAATAGTTACGTCACCCCAATAGTTACGTCACCCCAATAGTTACTTCACCCCAATAGTTACGTCACCATCAAAAAACTCCACACAAACCGAGAAGTCTCAGTCGCCATGCAAACTGTACCCCCAAAAAGTATAACAACTTTTTACAACCCAAACTACCCAACTTTACGTAACCTAACCTAACCAAACTACCCAACTTTACACATTACCAGACACAGTTCACCAGTTACTGACTTTCTTGAAACATTAACAACAACGGAAAGTTAATTATTAAAGGTAATCTTGTATATACAGGTAATAACACAGGCGAGCTGCAATACAGGTAAGTGACGATAATTAATTCACAGGGAAAGGCGTGTGTGGATGTGGTGTGATTTAACTTAATCTAAACTAACCTAATTTAAGTTAACCTCAATTTAATTAACCTAACAGCCTTATCTAACCTAATATTACCTAAACTAACAAACCTTAACCTTATCTAACCAAATATAACCTTAAATAACAAAAATTAACCTTAACTTACCTGATATAACCTAAACTAACAATCCTAAACCATATCTAACCAAATATAATCTAACAAACCTTAACCTTATCTTACCTTATATAGCCTAAACTAAAAAAATAGACTAATATAACCTAGAATAACAAACCTTAACCTTATCTATCCTAAACTAGCAAAAGTTAACCTCATCTAACCTAAACTAACAAAAAATAACCTTATCTAATCTAAACAAACAAAAGTTAACCTTATCTAATCTAAAATAATAAAAGTTAACCTCATCTAACATAAACTAAAAAAAATTAACCTTATCTAACCTAAACTAACAAAATACCCTTTTCTAACCGAAACTAACAAATAGTAACCTTATCTAACGTAAACTAACAAAATATAATCTTATCTAACCTAAACTAACAAAAATTAACCTTATTTAACCAAAACTAACAAAACTAACCTTATCTAGCCGAAACTAACAAAAATTAACCTTATTTAACCAAAACTAACAAAATTAACATTATCTAACCTAAACTAACAAAAATTAACCTTGTCTAACCTAAACTAACAAAATTTACCTTATTTAACCTAAACTAAAAATAATTAACCTTATTTAACCTAAACTAACAAAAATTATCATTATTTAACGTGAACTAATTAAAATTAACCTTATCTAACCTAAACTAACAAAAAAATACCCTTTTCAAACTTAAACTAACAAAAAATACCAATTTCTAACCTAAACTAACAAAAATTAACCTTATCTAACCTAAACTAACAAAAATTAACCTTATCTATCCTAAACTAACAAAAATTAACCTTATCTAACCTAAACTAATAAAAAATAACCTTATTTAACCGAAACTAACAAAAATTAACCTTATCTAACGTAAACTAACAAAAATTAACCTTATCTAACCTAAATTAGCAAAAATTAACATTATTTAACTTAAAATAAAAAAATAACCTTATTTAACCAAAACTAACAAAATTAACCTTATCTAGCTGAAACTAACAAAAATTAACCTTATCTAACCGAAACTAACAAAAATAATCTTATCTAACCTAAACTAACAAAAATTAACCTTGTCTAGCATAAACTAACAAAAAATATCATTTTCTAACCTAAACAAACAAAAATTAACCTTATCTAACCTAAACTAACAAAAATTAACCTTATCTAACCTAAACTAACAAAAATTAACCTTATCTATCCTAAACTAACAAAAATTAACCTTATCTAACCTAAACTAACAAAAATTAACCTTATCTAACCTAAACTAACAAAAATTAACCTTATCCATCCTAAACTAACAAAAATATCCATATTTAACTTAAACTCACAAAATTAACCTCATTTAACCTAAATTAACTAAAATTAACCTTATCTAACCTACACTAACAAAAATTAACCTTGTCTAACCTAAACTAACAAAATTTACTTTATTTACCCTAAACTAAAAATAATTAACCTCATTTAACCTAAACTAACAAAAATTATCATAATTTAACCTAAACTAACTAAAATTAACCTTATCTAACCTAAACTAAAAAAAATACCATTTTCAAACTTAAACTAACAAAAAATACCATTTTCTAACGTAAACTAACAAAAATTAATCTTATCTAACCTAAACTAACAAAAATTAACCTTATCTAACCTAAACTAACAAAAATTAACCTTATCTAACCTAAACTAACAAAAATTAACCTTATCTAACCTAAACTTAAAAAAATACCCTTTTCAAACTTAAACTAACAAAAAATACCATTTTCTAACGTAAACTAACAAAAATTAACCTTATCTAACCTAAACTAACAAAAATTAACCTTATCTAACCTAAACTAACAAAAATTAACCTTATCCATCCTAAACTAACAAAATTATCCATATTTTACTTAAACTCACAAAATTAACCTCATTTAACCCAAATTAACTAAAATTAACCTTATCTAACCTAAACTAAAAAAAATGCCCTTTTCAAACTTTAACTAACAAAAATTAACCTTATCTAACCTACACTAACAAAAATTAACCTTGTCTAACCTAAACTAACAAAATTTACTTTATTTTCCCTAAACTAAAAATAATTAACCTTATTTAACGTAAACTAACAAAAATTAACCTTATTTAACCTAAACTAACAAAAATTATCATAATTTAACCTAAACTAACTAAAATTAACCTTATCTAACCTAAACTAACAAAAAATAACCTTGTCTACCCTAAACTAACAAAAATTAACCTTATCTAACCTAAACTAACAAAAATTAACCTTATTTAACCTAAACTAACAAAAATTAACCTTATCTAACCTAAACTAACAAAAATTAACTTTATCTATCCTAAACTATCAAAAATTAACCTTATCTAACCTAAACTAACAAAAATTAACCTTATCTATCCTAAACTAACAAAATTAACCTTATTTAACCTAAACTAATAAAAAATAACCTTATTTAACCTAAACTAACAAAAATTAACCTTATCTAACCTAAAATAACAAAACCAACTCATTCAACCCAAACTAACAAAAATAACCTTATCTAACCTAAATCTTAACAAAAAATTAACCTTATTCATCCTAAACTAGTCAAAAATTCAACTTTATTTAACCTAAAATAAATAAAAATTAACTTTTATAACCCAATATTACCAAACTAGCAAATTCAACCTTATCTAACTGAATTTAACCAAACTAACAAACATGAACCTTATTTAACCTTAACCTAAAATAAAAAAAAAAAAAAAATTAACTTAATTTAACCTAAACTAACAAGCCTTAACCAACTTAATTTAACCTAAACTAACAAGCCTTAACCAACTTAATTTAACCTAAACTAACAAGCCTTAACCAACATAATTTAACCTAAACTAACAAGCCTTAACCAACTTAATTTAACCTAAACTAACAAGCCTTAACCAACTTAATTTAACCTAAACTAACAAGCCTTAACCAACATAATTTAACCTAAACTAACAAGCCTTAACCAACATAATTTAACCTAAACTAACAAGCCTTAACCAACTTAATTTAACCTAAACTAACAAGCCTTAACCAACTTAATTTAACCTAAACTAACAAGCCTTAACCTTATCTAACCTAAATTATTATACTTCAACATATTATTATACCGATCAAAGACTTTTTAGCTATAATAATGTTTACTTGTTTATTACTTACCTTTAACAAGTAGCCACAGTCTTTCCCGAGGTTGGATTCTTTTCTTGTAATTCGTATCCATTTCTTTATCATATTTTCAAACACTAATCAACCGTCAAATGATTTACTTTTCTTATTTCCTTCATATTTGTCCTATTCAGTTCTTAATTACCGTCTGAATTACCGTCACACCGAGGAGCACTACCGAACACGATGACTGATGAAGCAGAACTGACAAGGAAAAAAAAAGTATGAGAACGAAAGCCAATCAGAAGCATCAAATGACGCCATGAAGTCACGCATGAACAATTCAGCCAATGAGAAGCAAGTATGGTCATGACGTCACGTAAGAAAAATCAACCAATCAGAAACAAGTATGAACGTGACAACACATAAGTACAATTCAACCAATCAGAAGTAAGTATGGCCATGACGTCACGCAAGAATTATTCAGCCAATCAGATGCTAGTATAGCCATGACGTCATTTCAAGCATTACATACATGTTGAATATCCAAATGTAAAACGAAAAAACAGAGCTTAATAATATTAACAAGTCTTTACTAATTCATGCAATCATAATGCTTAATTAGAGCTGAAGAATATAATTAGTGAGATAATAACGTGTTCATAAGGCCTTGACACTTACCACATGAAAATCAGCTGCATAATATAGATTAAGCAACATGTTCGTAAATTAAGCCAATCAGCATACACAATTAGTACATGACAGTGTAATAATGTGTTCGTGGTGCCGAGATAATCATGAATATTAAGTGTCAAGAGATATTCGCTGTTTATTAAGGTTTCTACAGTGGTTGCCGCGTTAACCAATCAAAATACAGGAATTCCGTTCATTATGGTATGCTGTTTTGCACACGACTCCACTTTATGACGTCATTATTTTGCACACGACGCCAAAATGTGACGTCATTATGAAAGCTGGTAGATGGTCATTATTTAACTTATCAACAAATATAATACTATTGTTTAATTTTATTTTGTCTTTAAAAGAATAGATAAATATTTTTAGATCTTGTTTTAAATTTCTTGTTACTTTTTATAAGCCCAAAAGCCGTGTGTGTGTTATATTTAATATTTAATATGGTATATATAGATCATATCTCACAATCCTCAATCAATATTTTGATTATTAAGTATAGCAAAAATTAATAGAAATATAGTTAAATATATTTCTCCCGCAGACGTCTGGCAACTACAGCCGCAACACGTCTTGTTAAAGATCTAAACGCTTTAATTAAATGTTCAGCCTAAGAATTTAATCCGATATTAGTAGTAGTAGTAGTAGTAATAGTAGTAGTAGTAGTAATAGTAGTAGTAGTAAATAAATGGTATGAAGGTGGCTATTGGGGAGGCTGGAGGCCACGTTTAAAAAAAAAAAAAAAAAAAAAAAAAAAAAAGTAGTAGTAGTAGTAGTAGTAGTAGTAGTAGTAGTAGTAGTAGTAGTAGTACCAATATAATTATTATAAACTCCATACCAATCAATATTAATGTTAACAGCACACATTTAGGCAGCACATAATTTTATTGCATCACATGACCCTTAAGGTGTAGGACGATGGGTGGCTACTTACACTTATATGTATTACCTTTATATTATTTAAGTGTACCCTTAACATCCACACGGGGTTCTCTATTAACGTTTTCTATTATATGTTTGGGGTTATCATAGAAAACGTTCACGCGCCCTCAGTATGTATTCTCTCACATAGGTTCAATTGTTCTTTAATTGGTGGCGTTGTGAGAGCCATTCCTGTTCCCGCAGTGATCTTCAGTGACGTGTTTTTGTCTTTGCTTGCTTTAGAGGCATAATATTAGTGAACCGTTATATATAAACACAAAGACAAAGTCCTTCCACTCACCTCCTTCTCCCTTCTCTTGTCTTTCCTTTCATCTTTTCACTTCATTTTTCCCTCCTATCCTTCCTCCTTCCATTCACCTCCTCCTTCTTTCCCCTCCCATCCTCCCTCTTCCCATGCCCTTCCACCTCCCTTCCTTCCTCTCCTTCTCTGTCCTTCAATAGCCGTTCACTTCCCTTCCACTCCCCCTCCTTCCTTCCCCCTAACCTCATCCTGTCTTCGATCTCACTTCACTTATCCACTTCCCTCCTCCTTCCCCTTTCCTCTCCTCCTTTATTCCATCCCCTTCCTCTTCCCTCTCCCTCCCACCCATCCTCCCTCCCTACCCTCCTTCCTCCCTACCTACCCTCCCTCTCCCTCCTCCCGCAGCTCGTGGTGGTCGGGAAGAACAAACATTTACCCGGTGTCGGATCGTGTACCCGACTTTACGACTTGCCCCCAAAATTCGGCCGACACTAGAGGAAACACCATTTGTTGTCGCGTGAAGACCTGTTACCGTCTCTCGTGTTAACCCCCGTACTGCCGAGCTGGTGAGGGATATATAGTGCGTCTGTCTGTTGGTTTTACTCTGTCTGTCTGTCTATCTGTCTTACTGTCTAGCCCAGCCTGTCTTAACCCAAGCACTGCCTAACTGATGGGAGCATATATAGAATTGTTGGTCTGTCTGTCTGTCTGTCTGTCTGTCTGTCTGTCACTGTCCAGGTCTTTTCTCTCTCTCTGTGTAAAGGCCAGTATCTCAGGTAAGAAATGTCAACAAGGGATTAAACATTGCTCCAGTGACTTTGAGGGTGTGCGTGTTGCTCAGGTGGAGAGGCAGGGAGAGAGGGAGAGGAATGATGGGTAGAGATTGTGGGGAGAGAATGCTGGTGAGAGATTGTGGGGGGGAGAGAATGGATGGGGAGAGATTAGGGGAGAGAATGATGGGGAGAGATTGTGGGGAGAGAATGATGGGGAGAGATTGGGGGGAGAGAATGATGGGGAGAGATTATGGGGGAGAGAATGTTGGTGAGAGATTGTGGGAGAGAATAAGGGTGTGAGCTATGAGGAGAAAATGATATATCAAAGGGGGGAGAGAAAGACAGACAGATAGACAAAGAGACAGACAGACAGACAGACAGAAAATAAGGGCGCTGCTGCACAAATTGGACAGAGAGAGGAGAGAGAGAGAGAGAGAGAGAGAGAGAGAGAGAGAGAGAGAGAGAGTTTTCTGTTATTCTGACGTAATGTGTGAGAGGTAGAGTGAGTGTGTGTGAGGTAGAGTGTGTGTGTGTGTGAGAGAGAGGTAGAGTGAGTGTGTCTAAGAGAGAGCAGCCAACTTAACGCTTGAGGTAAGTCTTTGTGAAAGGAAAAAACTCCAACGCCAAAGGATTACTAAGAAAGATATTTTCCTGTTTTATATATATCTAGGAAAACATAAATTTGTTTCTAGATAAATTTTTCAGTTCTTGGTCGCGATTTTCATGGTTAGGTTAGGTTTTGAGACATTTCGAGACCACAATCCTAATCTAACCCAACCTAATCCAACCCGAATTCTAACCTAACTTAACAACACCCTGAGTTAACGAGTTGCATGACCCAATGTCAAGGAATAGTCCGAGAAGACCGGACAACTCGCTAACTGCACTGGCTAACCATTATCCCGGAATACGATCCGCAAATCGATTAACATCCAGGTTCCCAATTACTGCTGGGTAGACAGAGGCAAATGGCGTAAAGAAACTTGCCATAGTTTCACTCTGCAAAAGGAACGAACCCGGGTCCGCTCACTTGCGAGGCGAGGATGCTGACCATTACACCACAGGTCGCCTCATAACATTTAATAACCTTACATAACATGACCTAACAGATCCCTTGGTCAGTTCTTTCTCCAGGGATTTCTTTAGAAATGAAGTATCTACATTTTCCAGGAAGTCCTATACATTGCGTCCTTCATCCTGTGGTTTATTGTGACGCGTGAGGACTTGTCTATATTTCACAGGATGAGCTACACAGTGTGTCCTTCATCCTAGAGTTAGTAAACAGATTTCAGGTATATACAGTTCCCAGGATGAGCTACACAGTGAGTCCTTCATCCTGGAGGTTGTAAATAGGTTTGTGGTATTTACAGATCCCAGGATGACCTACCTAATGCGTCGTTCATCCTAGAGGTTGCCGTACTCCACAAGTGAACGTCCTCCGCCTCACACGACATTCATTCATAAATTTTCAAGGTTAATAACGACTTCCAGAACCTATTTAACGACCCAATTTACAGCACAAGGTCGTCCATATTCACAAAAATGTCGTATGTTAAGGGAACGTATCGAGTTAAGGTAGTCAACCCCCTGAAACACTCCCCCCTTTAGTCACCCCTTTTATTCACCCCTAAGACACCCCTCTTTAGTCTCCCCCTTTAAGACACTGCCCCCTTAACACCCCCTTAAGATACCACCACCTTTATTCATCCCCTTAAGAAAGCCCCCCTTTAGTCACCGCTTAACACACTCTCCCCTTAACACACTCCCCCCTAACACACTCCCCCTTTACTCACCCCCTCAACACACTCAGATTACTCCCCGCTGTATAAACAAGCTAATCCATTAAGGATATTTTTCCACCATTCAGAGAGTAATTGGCTATTCCCACCTGAAGATTAGAGCCGCTAATCCCCCAATCTGGAGCTGGGAACTTAACCTAACCTAACCTAACCTAACCTAACCTAACCTAATCTAACTTAGTCTGATTTAATGTGAATTATTTTCTAAGTTTACCCAATTTAATCTAACCCTAACTGAATCGAATTTAACCTTATCTAACTTAACTTAATCTAATTTAACGTTAATTATTCCCTAACGTCACCTAATTTAAGTTAACCTAAACTTATTCTAATCTAACCTAGCCTAACTTTAACCTAAATTTAACCTAACCCTAATCGACTCTAACCTAACCTTACTTTACCTAGTTTAACTTAACTCTAACTTAATCTAACCCATCCTACCTTAACCTAATCTAACTAAACGTTATTCCCTAACCTAACCTAACCTAACCTAACCTAACCTAACCTAACCTAACCTAACCTAACCTTTACTAAGAATTCAGTATACATGGGCATTATACACCAATAAGGGGCAGTATACCGAGACTACAGTATACACCAGTCAGTCTACACCAGTCAGTATACACCTGAGTACATTGATACTGTACTCAAGGGAACTGGTTGTTGTATTCAGAGAGTTGATATATTGTACTCAATGGGTTAGTATCGTACTCAAGGGTTTGGTGTCGTATTTAAGGGGTTAAGTCACTGTAGTCAAAGTGATGGCATCGTACTCAAGGGGTTAGTATCGTACTCAAGGGCTCGGTATCGTGTTTGAGGGGTTAAGTCATGGTAATTAGGGGTTAAATCATCGAACTCAGGGGGTTAAGTCATCGTACTCAAGGGATCTGTATCGTACTCAAAGGGTTGAGTCATTATAATCAAGGAATTATCACCGTACTCAAAGGACCAGTATCGTACTCAAAGTAATACCATCCTATTCGAGAGGGCTGACATCAAACTGAAGTGGTTTCGTACTCAAGGGGTCATCATTGGATTCAAGATATTCGTATAGCTGTTAAGGGGTTAAGTCATCGTAATCAGGGGTTAAACCATCGTACTCAAGGGGCTAAATCATCGTACTCAAGTAGTTAACTATCATGCTCAAGGGGGGTTGGCATCGTACTGAGGTGGTTTCGTACTCAACGGGTCACCATCGACCTCAAGATATTCATATCGTACTCAAGATGACATTATCCTCAAAAGGTTAAAATACCGTACTCTCGACCACTCTGAAGATGACAAGAATATCTAACGAGACCCAGAACGCAACAAGAGCATTTTACCTTATGAAAAATTCCTTAAAATTCGTATGTTAAATTTAACTCGTAAGTGGGAGATGGAAGAGCGAATCTAACTGGTAAATTGAAGTTAAAAATAGATAAATCATGTAAAAATGGAACCAATATTACACTGAGACTCTACCTTAACTAGATACCTTCATTTAGCACCAGTTAAGAGACAAAATTAACACTGAGACTCTACCTTAACTAGATACCTTCACTTAGCACCAGTTAGGAGACAAAATTAACACCGAGACTCTACCTTAACTAGATACGTTCATTTAGCACCAGTTAGGAGACAAAT
>NW_024724654.1:0-6976 GCF_018991925.1 Homarus americanus
CTGTTATACTTCGTTCCAGTTACGTATTGCTATGAAGCAGGGGTGGTGAGGTGTCGTGTATGCAGCTGCACCATAGTTCCCTCTTACCCCCCTCCTTCCTTTGCCACCTCCACCCATCTGGATGAGCCGACAGAGGTGCACACTACCTCAAGTCGGCTGTTGGCTCTAGCTTTCCCCCTGTGCGACAGCCGGTGTGTGTGTGTGTGTGTGTGTGTGTGTGTGTGTGTGTGTGTATGTATATGTGTGTGTGTGTGTGTATATGTGTGATGGGGTTTGGAAGCGTGTGGATGGATGGATGGATGGGTTTGGGGGTGAGCAAAGTAGGTGTGTGGTGGCAGGGTTGGCGTGTGGAAGGTAGGTGGTGGGTTTGAGGAGTGCACGAATAGTTCTTTGCTGTGGCAGGGGGTTGAAGAGGTGTGTGTGGGTGGTGTTTTTTTGTGAAAAGAGGTGGTGTATATGTGTGTCAGTCTGTCTGTGTTACGACTTAAGTTGAGGTAGCTAGATCTTACGTAGTATAGACAGCCATGATGTAGGGTCAGGTTTATCACATTAAAACCGAGGTCGAGTTAAGTTTACCCAAAATTAATCGTGTCATACCTTATATATATATATATATATATATATATATATATATATATATATATATACTGCTTATATATATATATATATATATATTTATATATTTCTTATATATATATATATATATATATATATATATATATATATATATATATATATATATATTATATATATATATATATATATATATATATATATATATATATATATATATATATATATATGTATATATATATATATATATATATATATATATTACACAAGTAAATTGGAACTACATTTACTGTACCAGAGTTACCATAGTTCATGAACATCTGTGTTAATTTTATCTGTCTGTATTAAGTTTTGAGAAATTATGGCAAAAGTCATAAATATTATCTTATTTTTCATTTTGGGTGTTAGTATTGTTGAGGTGTGACTCTGGGTAAAAAGCTAGACCAGTCATTTGAAGGGCTTGTCCCACCCACTGAGAGTAAATCTGTGTTAATCAACTATGTTACTGTATGAGGATGGCTGCAGGGCCTGACCACCACAGCTTTATTACCGTTAGAAAAATATACAAACAAATGGACGGAGGCAATACAGCATCTCCCCAGGCATTGTATTGAGTCAAGAATAAAATGTACTGGAGGGGATGAAGGTTTTGAGCTGCACTGATGATCGTAATAAGTGAAGGAATATTTTTGGGGAATCTGTTGTTCTGCTATCACACACGTCACTTTGAACTATTCAAAAGAAGTAACTATACTAGAGTAATGTTTTTAACATGGGCAAATACAAGGACAATTATTGCACATTTGAGTATGCAGTACAGGTAATGTCCTTGGTGAGAAAATAAATGGGTTGTGTTTAACCTGGAGAACTGGGTATAAGGCTCTCGGCATTGTAAGTCACAGTGAGTGCGTTATGTGCTAATTTTCAGGCGCTTCCTGTGTATGATGACAGCCCCAGCATATTCGGCTTCCTGTATTTGGCTTAATTTAAGTATTGCTGGGTGTGTGTAGGGCGTTGGTGGTGCAGGACTGAGAAAAACCGGGTCTCCTGTAGGATGGAGGGAAGGAGTGAGGGAGGAGAGAAGGACCCCATTCATCACAGTGAGGACAGAGACGTTCTCACTCCAGACTCGTGTCATCACCTCCCGGTACCTGGCTGCCTGCTTACGCCCCAGTAGGTGGCTGGGCTATGAATTGAGTAGAGAGCCGGGCCCGATAAATTGGTTGGCCGGGCTAGTAGAATTGGTCGACTAGATTGGTAGCATTGGGTGGCTATGTTTGGAGCTGGAATGAAAGGCTGGATCGCCGAGTGGTCGAAATGTGTGTCAGGCTATATGGTGCTGGTGGTGGCGTGTCGTAGCTGTGGTAAAGGTACGACTTGAATATATAGTGGTGGCGGCGGCTTGGATGGGAAATGGATTGACTAATTGGATGGAAGCAATTGTTGTTGGGAGGTTCCTGAAGGTGGTTGATGGATGACCAAATAAGTACCTAGTTATACACGTCTGACTGTCTAACTGAAGGTCACAATGTACCATAATTGTGTTACTTTACATACAGACAGTTAACACAACCATGACAGGATAAATGACTTGTAAATATATGAGTTTTGAGTAGGAATAGACTCATCGAGTTACCGTATGCAGAGCACTCATCCGAGTTACCGTATGCAGCACTACATCAGAGTTACCGTATGCAGAGGAACTCACGAGGTTACTGTATGCAGAGGCACTCACATCCCGAGTTACTGTATTAGCGGCACTTACATCAGAGTTTCATGCAGAGGCACTCATCCCGAGTTACCGTATGCAGAGGCACTCACATCGAGTTACCGTATGCAGAAGCACATATCCTAGTTACGTATGCAGAGCACTCACATCCCGAGTTCCAGTATGCAGAGGTACTCATAACAAATGTTTTAAACCTCCAACAAGCAATTACCAACTAGACATTCTTCTCACGCCAAACCTCCTGCCTTCTGCCTGCAGTGGCGTTTCTTTGTGTCAGATGGGTGGTGAGGTAATGGTTGTGCCCTGGACGTGAGGATGAGACCAGCAAGATGGTGGGGGGACGGCATCTCCTTCACTCGTCTGTTTCTGGCGGTGGTGATGTGTGGCGACGAAGGCTGTGTAGTGATAGTGGTGACGTTGATGCGGTGTGGTGGTGAGGGTGTGGTGATAGTGGTGACGTTGAAGCTGTGTGGTGGTGAGATGTGTGGTGGTGGTGGTGGGGTGAGGTGTAGGATGATGATGGTGGTAAAGTATGTGGTATTGGTAGCGGTGAGACGGATCACCAACGATACTCAATATACATGACCTCGAGTGTTACCTTCTTGTCACAGTATAATATTAAGATGAAAATGCGGAATTATGATTATTTTGTACATCATCTCCACCAGTCTTTACATTCTTGCGAAAGTCATTGTGAATTCTGTCAACTTTGCCCATACTAAAGCGACGAACGTATTTACATGGTATGATGTATTGACAATACCGTAAAGCTCTTGGGTTATCCTATAGGTTGAATCGAGTTAATGTGTACCATAATTTGTTTACTTAGTACATGCTGAACAGTGTGAGCTTGTGTGCTGATGTTTTACCGAGATCATGTGTGTGTGTGTGTGTGTGTGTGTGTGTGTGTGTGTGTGTGTGTGTGTGTGTGTGTGTGTGTGTGTTATATAATTATGTTTTTTAAGTGGATATATTAATGCACAGTATACTATATAGTTTAAGAAGGAGGGCGTGATGGTACAGAGAAGGAATTTATATATCCTGTTTGTATTGATGGATATAGTTATTTAAGAAAGGTGAATGTATTTAACGTGGTATTAATGTATATACGTAATTGCTGAAGACGTCTAGGTTTATATTGTAATTTGATATATAAAGCACCTTATGTGTATAGTTCGTCGAGATATCTTCAAAAATGTTGATAAAACCACATTTAGATGACTTATTAGATTTAAGGTCAGGTCAGGTCAGGTCAGTACAGAGAGGTTAAAGCATCTTAATTTGCTCCTCGAGAGACGTAAGTGAGGGCGACGTGATCGAGTTGTATAAATGGAAGTCAGGGCTGAACAATGGTGACATTACAAAGGTACTCAAACATCCAACCGGAGCGAACTCGTAACAATGGTTTTAAATTAGACAAATTTAGATTTAGGCGCGAAATAGGTAAACATTGGCTTGGAAATACTGTAGAGTAGTGGACGACTGGAACAAGTTGCCAAATATCATCATTAACTCGAATACGCTGGATAGCTTCAAACATAGGTTGGATGGATATATGAGCAATAGGGGTTGGGTGTAAATGAGGCTGCCAGTATGGGCCAATAGGCTCGCTGCAGTTTCCTCCATTTTATGATTCTTAGGGTCAGGTCAGGCAGGTTCAGAGTAGTGAGATCAGTTTGAAGCAGAAAGAACTTATTTAGTGAGCATGGTGGGTGAGGAGAGAAGGGGTGTGGTGGGTGAGGAGAGAAGGGTGGTGGGTGAGGAGAGAAGGGGCGTGGTGGGTGAGGGGGAGAAGGGGCGTGGTGGGTGAGGGAGAAGGGGCGTGGTGGGTGAGGGCGAGGGGTTGGTGGGTGGGGAGAGAGGGGCGTGGTGAGTGGGGAGAGAGGGGGCGTGGTGGAGGAGAGAGGGGCGTGGTGGGTGGGGGAGAAGGGGCGTGGTGGGTGAGGAGCGAAGGGGCGTGGTGGGTGAGGAGAGAGAGGGGGCGTGGTTGGTGAGGAGAGAAGGGCGTGGTGGGTGAGGGGAGAAGGGGCGTGGTGGGTGAGGAGCAGAAGGGGGTGTGGGTGAGGAGAGAAGGGCGTGGTGGGTGAGGAGAGAAGGGCGTGGTGGGTGGGGGCGTAGTGGTGGGGAGAGAGGGGGCGTGGTGGTGGGGAGGGGGCGTGGTGGGTGAGGGGAGGGGCGTGGTGGGTGAGGAGAGAGGGGGCGTGGTGGGTGAGGAGAGGGGGCGTGGTGGGTGAGGAGAGATGGGGCGTGGTGGGTGGGGGGAGAGGGGCGTGGTGGGTGAGGAGAGGGGGGCG
Organism: Homarus americanus; assembly: GCF_018991925.1. NCBI lineage: Eukaryota > Metazoa > Arthropoda > Malacostraca > Decapoda > Nephropidae > Homarus > Homarus americanus. Next base: position 4,597 of record NW_024724654.1, read on the forward strand.
TGGTGGAGGGAGAGAGAGGGGGCGTGGTGAGTGAGGGAGAGAGGGCGTGGTGGGTGAGGAGAGGGGCGTGGTGGGTGAGGAGAGGGGGGCGTGGTGGGTGAGGAGAGAGATGGGGCGTGAGTGGTGAGGAGAGGGGCGTGGTGGTGAGGAGAGGGACGTGGTGGGTGAGGGAGAGGGGGGCGTGGTGAGTGAGGGGAGAGGGAGTGGTGGGTGAGGGAGAGGGGCGTGGTGGTGGGTGAGGAGAGAGGGGCGTTGTGGGTGAGGGAGAAGGGGCGTGGTGGGTGAGGGGCGAAGGGGTGTGGTGGGTGAGGGGAGAGAGAGGGGCGTGGTGGGTGGGGAGAGAGGGGGCGTGGTGGGTGAGGAGAGGGGGCGTGGTGGGTGAGGGAGAGGGGGGTGTGGTGGGTGAGGGGAGATGGGGCGTAGTGGTGAGGAGGGGGCGTGGTGAGTGAGGAGAGGGACGTGGTGGAGGGGCGTGGTGATGAGGAGAGAGGGGGCGTGTGGAGTGAGGGAGAGGGCGTGGTGAGTGAGGAGAGGGGGCGTGGTGGTGAGGAGGGCGTGAGTGAGGAGAGGGCGTGGTGGGTGAGGGAGGGGCGTGGTGAGTGAGGGGGGCGTGTGAGTGAGGAGAGGGGCGTGGTGGTGAGGAGGGGGCGTGGTGGGTGAGGAGAGGGGGCGTGGTGGGTGGGGAGAGGGGGGCGTGGTGGTGGGGAGGGGGCGTGGTGGTGGGGAGAGGGGGCGTGGTGGTGGGGAGAGGGGCGTGGTGAGGTGAGGGCGTGGTGGAGGAGGAGGGGCCGTGGTGGGTGAGGAGGAGGGCGTGGTGAGTGAGGAGGGGGCGTGGTGAGTGAGGAGGGCGTGGTGGGTGAGGAGGAGGGGCGTGGTGAGGTGAGGAGGGCGTGGTGGGTGAGGGAGGAGGGCGTGGTGGTGAGGAGAGGGCGTGGTGAGTGAGGAGAGGGGGCGTGGTGGGTGGGGAGAGGGGGCGTGGTGGGTGAGGAGAGGGGGCGTGGTGAGTGAGGAGAGGGGGCGTGGTGAGTGAGGAGAGGGGCGTGGTGAGGTGAGGGGAGGGGGGCGTGGTGGTGAGGGGAGAGGGGGCGTGGTGGTGGGGAGGGGCGTGGTGGAGTGGGGAGGGGCGTGGTGGTGAGGGGGGCGTGGTGAGTGAGGAGAGGGGCGTGGTGAGTGAGGAGGGGGGGGGGGGGGGTGGGTGAGGGAGGGGGGGTGGGTGAGAGGGGGGTGGGAGAGGGGGCGGTGGGGAGGTGAGGGGAGGAGGGAGGGGGGGTGTGGGGAGAGGGGGGGTGGGGGGGGAGAGGGGGCGTGGGTGGGGAGGAGAGAGGGGGGTGGTGGGGAGGGAGGGGGTGGGGTGAGGGAGAGGGGCGTGGTGGGTGAGGAGGGGGGTGGTGGGTGGGGAGAGGGGGGGTGGGAGGAGAGAGGGGGTGGGGTGTGAGGAGAGAGGGGTGGTGGGTGAGAGAGGGGGGGTGGTGGGTGAGGAGAGATGGGCGTAGTGAGGAGGAGAGGGGTGGTGGAGGGAGGAGGGGGTGGGGTGAGGGGAGGGGGCGTGGTGGGGGAGGGTGGGGTGAGGGAGAGGGGCGGGGTGGGTGAGGAGAGAGGCGTGGGGTGAGGGGAGAGGGGGTGGTGGGTGAGGGAGGGTGGTGGGTGGGAGGAGAGGGGGGGGGGGTGGGGGGTGGGGGAGGAGGGGGTGGGGGGGGAGAGAGGGGGCGTGGGTGGGAGGAGAGGGGGCGTGTGGGAGGAGGAGAGGGGTGGTGGGGGGGGGGTGGTGGGGGAGGGGGGGTGGGAGGGGGGAGGGGGGGGGTGGGGGAGAGGGGGCGGGGTGGGAGGGAGAGGGGGTGGTGAGGGAGGAGAGGGGCGTGGTGAGGGGAGAGAGGGGGGTGGGTGGGGAGGGGGGGGGGGGGGGGGGGTGGAGGGGAGAGGGGGGGGGTGGGAGGGGGGGGGGGGGGGGGGTGGTGGGAGGAGAGGGGGGGGTGGGAGGGAGAGGGGGGTGGGTGAGTGAGGAGAGGGGGGCGGGGGTGAGGGAGAGGGGGGGGGGAGGGGAGGGGGGCGGGTGAGAGGGGGGGGAGAGGGGGGGTGGGAGGAGGAGAGGGGGGTGGGGAGGAGGAGAGGGGTGTGGGGGAGGAGGAGAGGGGGGGTGGTGGAGGAGAGGGGGGTGGTGGGGTGAGGGGAGAGGGGGTGGTGAGGGAGGGAGGGGGTGGTGGGGAGGAGAGGGGGGGGTGGGGGAGGGGAGGGAGGTGTGGGTGGAGGAGGGGGGTGGGAGGGGAGAGGGGGGGTGAGGAGGAGAGGGGCGGGTGAGGAGGAGAGGGGGTGGGTGAGTGAGGGGAGAGTGGTGGGGAGGAGGGGGGGTGGTGAGGAGGAGAGGGGGCGGTGAGGAGGAGAG
>NW_024724655.1:0-8144 GCF_018991925.1 Homarus americanus
TCCTGGTGGATGCTTCAAACGCATTCAACATACTTAACCGCAAGGCGGCACTGCACAACATCAAGATCAAGTGTCCTAGCTTTGCGATGTATGTTGAAAATTCATATAGGAATCCTTCAGACCTCTACGTAGTAAACAACAAGGCTCTACGAGGTGATACCATCCTACAGTCGACCGAGGGAACAACACAGGGAGACCCCGTTGCAATGGCAATGTATGCAATAGGCCTATCAGTGCTCCAACAAGAAATAAAGTATGAAACAACTGGGGTCAAACAAGTGGCATATGCTGATGACCTCACAGGAGCAGGAAAAGTGGAGGACATCAAAAAGTGGTGGGACCTGGTAACATCGCGAGGTCCACATATAGGGTACCACCCTAACGCCAGCAAATCCTTCCTCATCGTGAAGCCAGATCATTATGATCGGGCTGTGGAGATTTTCGGCGAAAGTGAGGTCAAAATAACTAAGGACGGCCAAAGACATCTAGGCGCAGTAATTGGCACTACGGACTTCAAGACCCAGTACGTAGGGGGAAAGGTGAACGAGTGGGTTAGCGAAATCCATGCGCTATCGGAGATTGCTAACACAGAGCCACATGCGGCCTTTGCAGCATTCACACATGGAGTCAAGCATCGTTGGAACTACCTGATGCGTACCATCCCTGAGATCCGACCCCTCCTCCACCCTTTGGAAGAAGCAATCAGTGTCAAGTTCATTCCCAAACTAGTGAAACACCACGACGTAACCCCAGTAGAAAGAACACTTCTTGCACTTCCACCAAGACTGGGAGGGATGGGACTAACTAATCCAGAGGAGATTGCTGACTCTGAACATCAAAATTCACTTAAGCTCACGGCAGCCCTCACTGACCACATAATAGCCCAGAATGCAACAGGGGAAGTGGACACCAGCGAAGTTAATAAGATCCGTAGATCCATTACAACAGATCAGCAGCACTGCCAAAATGACATGTTGCAGCAACTATTGCTGCAGGTTCCAGAAAATCTGACAAAAAAAGTAGCTATAGCGCAGGAGGTGGGCGCCTCGAACTGGTTAACTACGTTACCGATAAGGGCAAATGGTTTCACCCTTAACAAACAAGAATTTACAGATGCCATTGCTCTAAGGTACGGTTGGCCAGTAGATGGTTTGCCCTCCCAATGCGTGTGTGGCTATTCCTATGATGGCGATCACGCCATGGTTTGCAAGAAGGGGGGCTTCATATGCATGAGGCATGACGAGGTAAAGGATCTCACAGCAAATATGTTGAAGGAAATCTGTCGGGACGTCATGGTAGAACCGACCCTCCTTCCACTGGATGGCGAGGACTTCAAACACATCTAACGAAGCCCGTGTGGACGTCAGTGCTCGAGGATTCTGGACGCGGGGACAGCGAGCTTTCTTCGACATCAGGATTTTTGATCCCATGGCCGTTTGTCACCGTAACTGGCTCTCGATGCTGCACATAGGAGAACGAGAACGTGAAGAAGGAGCATATAGGGAGAGAAATTCAAAATGTCGATCGAGCAGCTTCCTCCGCTAGATGTTCACAACACCTCTGGTGGGATGGGCCCAAAGCGCAAGATGTTTCTCGCCAGACTCATGGGCTGATCTCGAACAAACAGCAGCCCAGAAGTTATCTTACAGCCTGGATGAGATGTCGACTGTCCTTCTCCTCTCCTTCGGTCGGCTTTGCTCTGCCTCAGGGGAACGAGAGCTTCTGCCCCAATTCCGACAGCTGCTGCAGATATCGACTACGAGGCAACTGTCACTGAATGCCGCATAGATCTGCGGCTCAACTAATTTAACACAGATAGGATAGCTTCTTATGTATTAGGATATTTAATATTAAGGTAATTAAATGGTGGCGAAGGTGTGGCTATTGGGGGAGGCTGGAGGCCACGTTAAAAAAAAAAAAAAAAAGTAGTAGTAGTAGTAGTAGTAGTAGTAGTAGTAGTAGTGGCTAGTAGTAGTAGTAGTAGGTCAGTGTCGTTAGGCCTGCTTTGACAGGGGTGGTCCCGAGACTATCGCCCCTATGGGGCCGAGAGTGCTGCCCATGCGGTCGCCCCCACCCCCACCTCCACCATAGTAACGGACTCTGAAAGTAGGGTCTCCTGACGAACCTGAAGTGAGTATACATAACTGATATTACACCAGTGAGACCATATAAATAGTGGTTATTTGTGCCAAGGAAATATAAACTAGTGCCTGGTGTGACAAACTCTTGTCCATAGTGTATTATTCTGATGTATGGATGGTCGCTATTAGGGGGGGGGGTAGCCTACACACCCACGCGCGCACGTATGCCCCTACTACCTGGACAAGGCAGTCCAGCCTGTCACCTCTCCACCCTTCCCTCATAAGAACCAGTATAATCTTGTGCCTGGGACTAAATCAGATGTCCGGAGGCGGACGTTACCGTCGCCCAAGGTGCTGGTCACTATGCCTGGTAACATTCCTTGCTGCGTCTGTGCTAGCCCGAACCAAAGCTGCACAAATTGTGTTTGTGCGAGAAATAACCGACCATGTGTGAATTGCAGGAAGCTAGACCAGTGTCGGAACCCACGTCGCAGGGAGCCGACACAGGCGGCCACAGTGGATATCGCCGGGACCCAACTACCCGATGATATCCGAAATGATAGCAGTGAGTCTACTCAACCCGATAATGTAGTACTAATAAATGCTGCTCCCTCAGTAGCAGGTGTCCACGAGGAGAATGAGAGACAGCCGCCTCAGTGGAATGGCATGTCGATGGAAAATGCAGGCGTATGGGTCAAAGAAACCTACTCAGAAATTGTCAAGTGGTCGCCCGCTAACTTATTTGAACCACCCAAGTGTGCGGCCACAAAAGAAATGATTCGGGAGATGACTCACTTCATGACTGATTACACTCAGGACCGCTTCCTCGCCCCCCTAGCTCTTCAAATACTGGCAATAATACCACATCTATTTTGTCAGAGGACACACACAAAGGCTAAGCACAAAGAAAATGTGGCAGCAATGAAGAGAAGGTTGACAATGTGGCAGACTGGGGCCCTTGATGATCTCCTATGTGAAGCAAGAACACTGCAGGAGAGACTAAAATCTATGGGTGACGGAAAGCAAAACACGGATGACGTGGCAAGACAATTTGGAAACAAAATGCGTGTGGGAAAAGTGTCTCTCGCGGTAAGATCTCTCACACATGAATCCTCCGGTGGAGTGATGCCAATAAACAGAGCGACATTAAAACTATTGAAAGAGAAACATCCCCCTGCAAGCGAAGATGAAGGCATCAGGCTCCAGGGTGCTTATATCCCACCAAACGCTGTCCTGTTCGAGAAAATAACAGGAGAGATGGTGTGGAAAAAGGCACTGAAGACTCGAGGAGGAGCCGGCCCTTCAGGTCTGGATGCAAACGGTTGGAGAGTCATCCTCAGCACAAACAAGTTTGGCCCTGTAGCAAGCGATCTCTGCACTGCCATTGCCACCCTTGCAAGAAAGCTTGCATCCTCTTGCTGCCATCACCTCCAGGCTCTGACGGCCTGCCACCTTATTCCTCTGGAAAAGAAACCAGGATGTAGACCTATAGGGGTGGGGGAAGTGCTGAGGCGGATCATCGGAAAGTGTATAATGGAGGTGGTAAAGGATGATGTCAGGGCAGCAGCAGGGAACCTACAAGTGTGTGCTGGCCACCAGGCTGGTGGGGAGGCGGCCATTCACGCCATGAGATTGATATTTGAGCAGCGTGATTGTGAGGCCGTTCTCCTGGTGGATGCTTCAAACGCATTCAACATACTTAACCGAAAGGCGGCACTGCACAACATCAAGATCAAGTGTCCTAGCTTTGCGATGTATGTTGAAAATTCGTATAGGAATCCTTCAGACCTCTACATAGTAAACAACAAGGCTCTACGAGGTGATACCATCCTACAGTCGACCGAGGGAACAACACAGGGGGACCCCGTTGCAATGGCAATGTATGCAATAGGCCTATCAGTGCTCCAACAAGAAATAAAATATGAAACAACTGGGGTCAAACAAGTGGCATATGCTGATGACCTCACAGGAGCAGGAAAAGTGGAGGACATCAAAAAGTGGTGGGACCTGGTAACATCGCGAGGTCCACAAATAGGGTACCACCCAAACGCCAGCAAATCCTTCCTCATCGTGAAGCCAGATCATTATGATCGGGCTGTGGAGGTTTTCGGCGAAAGTGAGGTCAAAATAACTAAGGACGGCCAAAGACATCTAGGCGCAGTAATTGGCACTACGGACTTCAAGACCCAGTACGTAGGGGGAAAGATGAATGAGTGGGTTAGCGAAATCCATGCTCTATCGGAGATTGCTAACACAGAGCCACATGCGGCCTTTGCAGCATTCACACATGGAGTCAAGCATCGATGGAACTACCTGATGCGTACCATCCCTGAGATCCGACCCCTCCTCCACCCTTTGGAAGAAGCAATCAGTGTCAAGTTCATTCCCAAACTAGTGAAACACCACGACTTAACCCCAGTAGAAAGAACACTTCTTGCACTTCCACCAAGACTGGGAGGGATGGGACTAACTAATCCAGAGGAGATTGCTGACTCTGAACATCAAAATTCACTTAAGCTCACGGCAGCCCTCACTGACCACATAATAGCCCAGAATGCAACAGGGGAAGTGGACACCAGCGAAGTTAATAAGATCCGTAGATCCATTACAACAGATCGGCAGCACTGCCAAAATGACATGTTGCAGCAACTATTGCTGCAGGTTCCAGAAAATCTGACAAAAAAAGTAGCTATAGCGCAGGAGGTGGGCGCCTCGAACTGGTTAACTACGTTACTGATAAGGGCAAATGGTTTCAGCCTTAACAAACAAGAATTTACAGATGCCATTGCTCTAAGGTACGGTTGGCCAGTAGATGGTTTGCCCTCCCAATGCGTGTGTGGCTATTCCTATGATGGCGATCACGCCATGGTTTGCAAGAAGGGGGGCTTCATATGCATGAGGCATGACGAGGTAAGGGATCTCACAGCAAATATGTTGAAGGAAACCTGCCAGGACGTCATGGTAGAACCGACCCTCCTTCCACTGGATGGCGAGATCCTCCAACACAGGACTTCAAACACATCTAACGAAGCCCGTGTGGACGTCAGTGCTCGAGGATTCTGGACGCGGGGACAGCGAGCCTTCTTCGACATCAGGATTTTTGATCCCATGGCCGTTTGTCACCGTAACCTAGCTCTCGATGCTGCACATAGGAGGAACGAGAACGACAAGAGAAGGGCATATGGGGAAAGAATTCAAAATGTCGATCAAGGCAGCTTCACTCCGCTAGTGTTCACAACCTCTGGTGGGATGGGCCCAAGCGCAAGATGTTTCTACGCCAGACTCGCGGAGCTGATCTCCGAACAGAAGCAGCAGCCCAGAAGTTATGTCACAGCCTGGATGAGATGTCGACTGTCCTTCTCTCTCCTTCGGTCGGCTTTGCTCTGCCTCAGGGGAACGAGAGCTTCTGCCCCTACTCCGTCAACTGCTGCAGATATCGACTATGAGGCTACAGTCACCGAATGCCGCATGGATCTGCGGCTCAACTAATTTAACACGGATAGGATAGTTGCTTATGTATTAGGATATTTAATATTAAGGTAAATAAATGGTGGCGAAGGTGTGGCTATTGGGGGAGGCTGGAGGCCACGTTTTAAAAAAAAAAAAAAAAAAAAAAAAAAAAAAAAAAAAAAAAAAAAAAAAAATGGTAGTGTAGTAGTAGTAATTAGTAGTAGTAGTGGTAGTAGTAGTAAGTAGTGGTAGTAGTGGTAGTAGTAGTAGTAGTGGTAGTGGTAGTAGTAGTAGTAGTAGTAGTAGTAGGCGGCCAGCGCGGCGTGGGTGTCGTGGACCGTCCCTCCTGATCTAAAGTGTTATTGGTGGGGACATACTCGTTGTGTGGGAGCGGGAATTTGACAATGTGTCCGTGAATATCGGATGTCACCCTAAGCATTGCCACCCAAGGTTTCTCCTCATCCCTTACGGCATAAATTGTAAATATTCCGTGTGTTCACCAGCGTTCACCAAGTGAGTGGTGACCTGTGCTGGGTCAGTGGTAGGATAATGAGAAGGCTCGGCGCCAAGGTCAGTGTCGTTAGGCCTACTGTGACAGGGGTGGTCCCGAGACTATCGCCCCTATGGGGCCGAGAGTGCTGCCCATGCGGTCGCCCCCACCCCCCCTCCACCATAGTAACGGACTCTTAATGTAGGGTCTCGACGAACCTAGTGAGTATACATAACTGATATTACACCAGTGAGACCATATAAATGGTGGTTATTTGTGCCAAGGAAATATAAACTAGTGCCTGGTGTGACAAACTCTTGTCCATAGTGTATCATTCTGATGTATGGATGGTCGCTATTAGGGGGGGTAACCTACACACCCACGCGCGCACATATGCCCCTACTACCTGGACACACCAGTCCAGCCTGTCACCTCTCCGCCCTTCCCTCATAAGAACCAGTATAATCTTGTGCCTGGGACTAAATCAGATGTCCGGAGGCGGACGTTACCGTCGCCCAAGGTGCTGGTCACTATGCCTGGTAACATTCCTTGCTGCGTCTGTGCTAGCCCGAACCAAAACTGCACAAATTGTGTTTGTGCGAGAAATAACCGACCATGTGTGAATTGCAGGAAGCTAGACCAGTGTCGGAACCCACGTCGCAGGGAGCCGAAATGATAGCAGTGAGTCTACTCAACCCGATAATGTAGTACTAATAAATGCTGCTCCCTCAGTAGCAGGTGTCCACGAGGAGAATGAGAGACAGCCGCCTCAGTGGAATGGCATGTCGATGGAAAATGCAGGCGTATGGGTCAAAGAAACCTACTCAGAAATTGTCAAGTGGTCGCCCGCTAACTTATTTGAACCACCCAAGTGTGCAGCCACCAAAGAAATGATTCGGGAGATGACTCGCTTCATGACTGATTACACCCAGGACCGCTTCCTCGCCCCCCTAGCTCTTCAAATACTGGCAATAATACCACATCTATTTTGTCAGAGGACACACACAAAGGCTAAGCACAAAGAAAATGTGGCAGCAATGAAGAGAAGGTTGACAATGTGGCAGACTGGGGCCCTAGATGATCTCCTATGTGAAGCAAGAACACTGCAGGAGAGACTAAAATCTACGGGTGACGGAAAGCAAAACACCGATGACGTGGCAAGACAATTTGGAAACAAAATGCGTGTAGGAAAAGTGTCTCTCGCGGTAAGATCTCTCACACATGAATCCTCCGGTGGAGTGATGCCAATAAACAGAGCGACATTAAAACTATTGAAAGAGAAACATCCCCCTGCAAGCGAAGATGAAGGCATCAGGCTCCAGGGTGCTTATATCCCACCAAACGCTGTCCTGTTCGAGAAAATAACAGGAGAGATGGTGTGGAAAAAGGCACTGAAGACTCGAGGCGGAGCCGGCCCTTCAGGTCTGGATGCAACCGGTTGGAGAGTCATCCTCAGCACAAACAAGTTTGGCCCTGTAGCAAGCGATCTCTGCACTGCCATTGCCACCCTTGCAAGAAAGCTTGCATCCTCTTGCTGCCATCACCTCCAGGCTCTGACGGCCTGCCGCCTTATTCCGCTGGAAAAGAAACCAGGATGTAGACCTATAGGGGTGGGGGAAGTGCTGAGGCGGATCATCGGAAAGTGTATAATGGAGGTGGTAAAGGATGATGTCAGGGCAGCAGCAGGGAACCTACAAGTGTGTGCTGGCCACCAGGCTGGTGGGGAGGCGGCCATTCACGCCATGAGATTGATATTTGAGCAGCGTGATTGTGAGGCCGTTCTCCTGGTGGATGCTTCAAACGCATTCAACATACTTAACCGCAAGGCGGCACTGCACAACATCAAGATCAAGTGTCCTGGCTTTGCGATGTATGTTGAAAATTCGTATAGGAATCCTTCAGACCTCTACGTAGTAAACAACAAGGCTCTACGAGGTGATACCATCCTACAGTCGACCGAGGGAACAACACAGGGAGACCCCGTTGCAATGGCAATGTATGCAATAGGCCTATCAGTGCTCCAACAAGAAATAAAGTATGAAACAACTGGGGTCAAACAAGTGGCATATGCTGATGACCTCACAGGAGCAGGAAAAGTGGAGGACATCAAAAAGTGGTGGGAC
>NW_024724656.1:0-12161 GCF_018991925.1 Homarus americanus
TATACAGGTGTTTGTGTTCTCTCCTGTATATAGAACTTATTACCCAGAACACCTAACATGGCGCAGTGCGTAGTTTTACTGGATTATTACGAGTGATTAGTGCAAGTTTGTGGAAAGCCGGCTTATGACTCCCGCCTTGGTGTCAACCCGCGTCATCCCTCGAAGAATTTCGCAACTTCGAGCAGTGTCAGTGACAGTGATTTTCTGTGAAGTGTTAAGTGCATTGTGTGTTTCGTGCCATTCATGTGTGACCTTGTTCGAACGGATTTCCAAGGTATACGGCATGTTCTGGGCATTTGTGGGGTGTAGAGCTCAGCGCACCCTCCTCTGACCGTTTACAGAGAGCGACTGAGCTACTCCTATCTCCACCCCCCTCCCTCACAGCGCCGCCTCCACCCCCCCCCTCCCTCACAGCTGGGGCGAGACGCTCTGCCTGCCTGAGACATACACACATACATGTACTAACACTTGCTGACCGCGCGGCTTCATTATATATATTTTATATATATAACCTACTTATCTGTGTATTGAATTAAATTTTTTTTGTCTGAAATCTTTTTGATACGACGGGCTGACCGGTCAACACTGATTTAAGACACAGTACACAGATAAAGTAGTTATGTCTCATGCCTTACGTAGCCGTGGACCCAGCGCCTGGATGAGTCAAGCGGATGATAGTCCCCCAGAGATGGATGACCAGGCTGACCATGACGGCCCAGCTCCCACAACATCGCGCAGCCCTTTGCATAACATTCCTTTGTTATCTCAGAGATAGTACGCCGTAAAGTTTGAGATGAAGACGCGAGTTGAAATACGGGCAGATGAGCACAGAAGGCAAGCAGAGGCAGAACGAGACCACCAACGGAGAATGGAAGACAGTGCACGGTTTGAAGCCTTGATATCTCGCCTCACTGTTAACCAAGCCCCTGGCTCTAACACTGCCTCGGTACTGAATGGTTCAGATACCTCATCCATGCTTCCTTCACGCCCCCCAGCCCCACCTAAAGCAGCAGCTCAAACGCCGCCCATCTTGGAGCCTGATGTAAATTTCCAGACTTTTCGCGAATGGCGGCGGCGGTGGGCCGATTATGCTACAATGGTGGATCTCCAGAGTTTGTCACAGCCTAAACAACTCATCCAGCTGCGTATGTGCCTGTCCTTGGAAGTTCAGCGTGTCTTAGAACATACGTTGCAGGTACCCCCAACCTCTTCGCTGTCTGTAGAGGAGGTACTGGACGTTCTACAACAGCACATCAAAGGACAGCAGAATGAAGCTCTGCGCAGGAGGGAATTGTTTAGCTGCAGACAGATGGAGGGTGAGTCTTTTGACGCTTTTTATGTACGTCTTAAGAGAGCCTCGGAAGAGGTAGATATATGTTTAGGCCACCACCAGCAGTGCGAGGAGACCCAGTTGAAGCAGGTGATCCTGATGGGTGTTAAGGACGAGGAACTTGTCCAACGCCTCACCTCCCTCGACTCTTCCTCTTCTCTTCAGGATGTGTTGACGATATGTCGCTCCTATGAGGCTGCCAGGTGTGCCACCTCTGCCATCCGAGCCCCCCCTACAGCTGTACGCGCTGTTTCCCGGTACAAGAAGGACAAGAAGTCTGCTCCTACGCCTTCGCCCACCACGTCCACGCCCGGTTCATTTTGTAACAACTGTGGTAAGCAGCACGGAACACAGGTGTGTCCAGCTGCTCAGTCTACCTGCAACAGTTGTGACCGTATGGGCCACTGGTCGCTCACAGTGCGGTGCCCAGCTAAGTACGTACAGTGCAATGTGTGCGGTCGTCTGGGCCACTATGACAAGTGTTGCCCTACCCACGAACCCAAGGGACAGCGTCGGCGGAAGCTTCGGCGCCCTTCTGCCAGTGAGGGCCGCCCACAGTCGCCAAATCAGAGGCACGACGACCCTGGACAAAGCCCGACCCATTTTAGGAGGGTGTACTCCTCGCATCCCAGGACCAAAGTCCCCCAGTACATCAGCGTCATCGTGACCTACGGCGGTGTGTCATCCCGTCTTCAGATGTTGCCCGACACCGGCGCTGATGCTACAGTCATCGGTCCCCAGCATTTGCGATGCTTGGGGCTCTCTCCAGGCGATCTAGGACCGCCTCCCAAGGACCTCTGCGTCACGGCAGATGGTTCACAGATGGCCCCAGCCCTGGGTTCACTCTATGCACATGTCACCTTTGGCAACAGGTCGTGTCAGGCCTGGATTGACGTGCATAATGGTGTCCCGACTCCCCTGCTGTCCTACAGACATTGTCAAGAGTTGGCCATCATCTCCCAGGACTTCCCAACACCGATTCTCGAGGTAAATTACGCCAACAGGGTGCATGAAGGGAGCAGCAACTACCCTGCTGCCGCCCTACCCCTACCTCTGGCCAGTGACACCTCGCCTTCGGTAGTTGTCCCTGCTGCATCACGTCCCCACGCCCTGGCTCGCCTTCACGACAGTCACCGTGGAGCTGAGGCCACCAAACGACGTGCACGACAGACTGTGTTCCGGCCTGGCATCGACCCCGACATCTCCAATGCTGTCCAGGTGTGTAAGCCCCGCCACGTATTACAACCCAGCCAGCAGCAGGAACCCTTCATGAGTGACGACAACCCCACCCGCCCCTTTGAGTCTGTGTCGGCCGACTTTTTCTGTGTGTCAGGAAAGTCCTTCCTTGTTATCGTCGACCGTCTCTCTGGTTGGCCGGTTGTCATCAAGGGCGGTAATGACACGACGTCTGCCGCCACCATCAGCAAGTTCCGCCACTACTTCCGTGACGTGGGCGTTCCTGTACGCCTGCGAACCGACGGAGGGCCTCAGTTCACAAGCCGGGACTTTGCTGCGTTCCTTGACCGATGGGGAGTCCGGCATGTGTTGTCATCGCCCCATTACCCGCAGTCCAACGGCCACGCTGAGGCTGCTGTCCAATCTTTGAAGCACCTCATCCTTAAGAATTGTGGCCCTTCTGGGAACGATAGGCTGCCCAGGCCTTCGACCGGGTCTTCTTGAACTCCGCAACACACCTTCACACCCGGACGCTCCCCTGCCCAGGTTTTGTATGGGCGCCCCCTTCGTTCTTGTGTCCCTGCTCACCCTCAATCCTTTTCCAAGGAGTGGCAGGCTAAGACAGAGGATTGTGATCGCCGAGCCGCCGAACGTGTTCAGGACGTCGTCGCCCGCTACAACGACCACGCCCATTCTCTCCCCAGGTTGAGTGTCGGTACCCAAGTCCGTGTTCAGGACCCGACCTCCCTACGTTGGGACAAAGTAGGCGTAGTCATGGGTCTCGGCAGGTCACGGGACTACCAGGTGCAGTTACCCAGTGGTCGTGTGTGGTGGAGGAACCGCCGTTTTCTCCGCCCCGTAACACTGCCTTCTGCTGGCCCCGCCACCAGTGTTGAGTCCCATACCCTTCCCAGTGATGAAGTCCCTCGACGCTCAGAACGGATCCAGAAGAAAAGGTCCGCTCAAGACTTTGCTATGAGCGTATAGGGGGGAGGGAGGTGTATGTATATTATGTATGCTGGATTATGTATTATGTATGTATATTATATGTATCCATTGTATTTAGTCAGCCTAGCTAGTAGCTTATTATTACCATATCCACACGCTTAGTGTACATGTGCCTGGCGACGTATTATGGAAGCTGCTAATGTATCACTTGCCATACGTCGTCTATGGTAGTTGACCAGGACCTTAGCACAGGAGCAGTGCTATCCCCGCACTCTGTGTACATACTCTTATCAGTAAACCGAACCTGCAAAACTATACAGGTGTTTGGCATTTACTCTCTGTATATAGAACTTGTGCCCCAGAACATCTAACAGTCGTAGTTATGATTATAGTGAAGTAGTTTGTTATGATCATGTTCGTGATTTGTCATAATCATGAAGATGCGTGGTTGTTATGGTCATAGTCGTGGTTGTTATAAATCCTTGGTCATAGTTTATTATAATCATGGTGTGGATTTGTTACTATAATCATGGTCGTGGTTGTTATAATCATGGTCGTGGTTGTTATAATCATGGTCGTGGTTGCTATAATCATGGTCGTGGTTGTTATAATCATGGTCGTGGTTGTTATGATCATGGTCGTGGTTGTCATAATCATGGTCGTGGTTATGATCATAGTCGTGGTTGTTATAATCATTGTCGTGGTTGTTATAATCATGGTCGTAGTTGTTATGATTATGGTCGTAGTTGTTATGATCATGCTCGTAGTTGTTATTGTCGTTTTCGTGGTTGTTATAATCATAGTCGTGGTTGTTATAATCATGGTCGTGGTTGTTATGATCATGGTCATGGTTGTTATAATCATGGTCCTGGTTTCTATATTCATGTTCGTGGTTGTTGTAATCATGGTCTAGGTTGTTATAATCATGGTCGTGGTTATGATCATAGTCATGGTTTTTATGATCATGGTCGTTGTTGTTATAATCATTGTCCTGGTTGTTATAATCATGGTCCTGGTTGTTTTAATCATGGTCGTGATTGTTACGATAAGGGTCGTACCTGAGACTAACAAAGGTAGAATAAACCCCACACCTTTTCTTTAATCTCATTAAACCCAGATTAACCTCACCTAATCAACAGGATTAGAGACCATTAGGATTGTACCACAAATACCGATACATTTCACACTGGATTAATAACAAAACATTTAATCACATTTCCAATAGCTAATGTCTTACGGATATCTTATCAAGTTGTGAGTCTTACATGTCTATATAATTATGTTTTATTCTTACAATTATTTATAGTTCGTTGTGTATTATATTGTATGGTATGGTATTGTATGGTATTGTATGGTATTGTATCCTGCTGACATCGTACAGCGAATGAGGGTGCGGCAAGTCCGTTGACTTGCATGGTTAATTAGGGTGCGTTTTCCATCGTAAATATAATGGTTAATTAATGGCTTCCTAAAGAAACCATCGACATGGGATCAGGTTTGTTCCACTCTACCATTTTTTTGCGATTTTTCCACCAAGTTTGATGAAAAGCGATTGTGCCGTTTCGGCTGCACAGACAGACAGACAGACAGACATACGTTCGGATAGTGCTATAGTATATTAGATGCACAGGGATAGGAGGAGGAGCACAGGTCGAAGAGGAGGAGCACATGGGGAGGAGGAGGAGCACAGGGTGAAGGAGGGAGGGAGGAGGAGGAGCACAGAGGAGGAGCACAGGTTCAGGGGGATGAGGAATCCTCTTCCCCGTTCTCTTCCTCCTCCTCTTCGTCATGTGCTCCTCCTCTTCATCCTGTGCTCCTCCTCCTGTGCTCCTCCTCCCCTGTGCTCCTCCTCCCCTCCTCCCCTGTGCTCCTCCTCTCCTGTGCTTCTTCTCCCCTGTGCTCCTCCTCCACCCTGTGCTCCTCTTCCTCCTCCCTGTGCTCCTCCTCCTCCCTTTCTGCTCGTCCTTCACCCTGTTCTCCTCCTCTCTGTGCTCCTCCTCCCCTGTGCTCCTCCTCCCCCTGTGCTCCTCTTCCACCCTGTGATCCTCCTCCTCCCCCTGCGCTGCTCCTCCTCCTCCCCATGTGCTGCTCCTCCTCCTCCCCTGTGGTTCTCCCCCTGTGCTCCTCCTCTCTCCTCCAGTCTCCTCCACCTGTGCTCCTCCTCCACCCTGTGCTGCTCTCTGTCTCCTCCACCCTGTGCTCCTCCTCCACCCTGTGCTCCTCTCCTCCACCCTGTGCTCTCCTCCTCCACTTCCACCCCTGTGATCCTCCTCCTCCCCAGTGCTGCTCCTCCTCCTCCCCTGTGCTTCCTCCTCCTCCTCCTGTGCTCCTCCTCCTCCCTGTGCTCCTCCCCCCTGTGCTCCCTGTGCCTGCTCCCTCACCTCCCATGTTCCTCCTCCCCCCCTGTGCTCCTGCTCCTCCTTCTCCACCTCCTGTCCTCTCCTCCTCCTCCTCCCTTCTCTCCCGCTCCTCCTCCCGTGCTCCTCCTCCTCCCTGTGCTTCTCTCCCCTCCTCCTCCTGTGCTCCCTCCTCCTCCCCTGTGCTCCTCCTCCTCCCTGTGCTCCTGCTCCCTCACCTCCGTGTTCATCCTCCTCCCTGTGCTTCTCCCCTGCTCCTCCCTTTGTGCTCCTCCTCCTCCTCCTCCCCGTGCTCCTGCTCCTCCCCTGTGTTCCTCCTCCTCCCTGTGCTCCTACTCCTCCTCCTCCCGTGCTCCTCCTCCTCCCTGTGCTCCTACTCCTCCTCCTCCCGTGTTCCTCCTCCTCCCTGTGCTCCTACTCCTCCTCCTCCCGTGCTCCTCCTCCTCCCTGTGCTCCTACTCCTCCTCCTCCCGTGTTCCTCCTCCTTCCTGTGCTCCTGCTCCTCCTAATCCCGTGTTCCTCCTCCTTCCTGTGTTTCTCCCCCTGTACTTCTCCCCTATGCTCCTCCTCCTATGCTCCATCTTCCCCTGTGCTTCTCCCCCTCCGATGCAACTTAATCTTTCAGCAACAGCAACTGGAAATATGCTAACTGTTTCTTCACTCAGCACTACAATATTATTTTCAGACTACAACAACCATCTTCATCTTTTCCTACACCCATTGTTAAGGAGTCCACAATGATCATCCTACTGAAAAACCACAAGTATATCCTGCCATTAATTTACGTTCTCATTTACACTTACTCAGACTTGGGGTTCCTCAAAGTGTGTTTCAGATGGTCCAAACCCAAGATAATAGCTGGCATAGGCAGGGATGCTAACCTCCCTGGGGCACCTCAACTGCCCTACTACCTTACACATTTTTCCCTCAATAGCTACCTGTACAGTACATCTAAGCTGACACTCACCAGGCTGTTTGGTGTACAGAGCATCAACATGCTTTTAGATCAAGAATAATGTGTTGAAACAGTAAACCTCCTGCAGGTTGGCAGGGCAGCCTGGTGTGGCTGTTGATTCATAAAATGTATATCTTAAAATGGTCAACAAGGACAAACAACCCAACATTACCTTCATATTTAGGTTTATTTTTTCAAGCCAAATTCTATTCCTTCATTAAGTCTAAATGTGTTCCCTTGAGAAGGTCTGGTTATTCCTGGACAATGAAAAGTTCTATACCATTGGTAGTGACAAGTATACAAGAAACTTAATATCTGAAGAAATGGGGTTAATATAGGTACATCTCCCTTCACTTATTGAATAGTTTGTGACTTGACAAGAACAACAGTAATAAAAATTAGTGTCAGAAAGTTTATTCATACAAATAATAACCTGAACTACTACAAACATTACATGGCATGTTATTACAACACTGGAGAGATAGGCGAGGGGCGTGGCTTATGGGCCAAGTTAGCGTGGAAAAGGTATAGTACATCTTTCACCAGATAGTCTACAATGTTTCATAATATTAACTCGGGAGTAATTTTCTCATACAGGTAAACCTTTAGATAAGTCTGTGACACATTAATCAAGTCTTGTGTTTGAGAGTTTGTTGTCATGAGACATTTACTTTATCTTTTCATGCTGAAAACAAAAACTGTTTTTACTCTAAATTTCTTACATTTTTACACTACAGGGATCTTTCTCTATATTTCTTTATTATAGGAACAAAGTTATCCTGAAACTGTAATGAAAGAGGTATTCATAATAATACGGTTGTGTACAGTACTAATAGTAACAGATAGTAATATGATTATGGCTTGGTACATAATAGATCTTCAACATACAGTTTTGCCTAAAATAATTTAAAGCTGTACAATCATCCAACAAAGTTATGTCACAGTTTTCAGTATGATTAGTTCAAACAGTTGTATCTGGCAACTTGGCAGGAGCCAAATTTCTTGCAATCTAACTTTTTTCTGGCAGTCCCTCATTCTGCAACACTAGCCAATAACACTTAGTTCTAGTGTAGAATATTCTGCAACACTAGCCAATAACACTTATTTCTAGTGTAGAATATTTGGGATTAGTCTTGTCATTCTCCTCTGAATTCTTTCTTGGGATCCTATATCCATTCTGAAATACGGTGACCAAAACTGAACTGTAATCCAAGTGAGATCTCACAAGCACAAGATATACAGTAGTTTTAGGATGACCTCGCTAGTCTTGAAACTAACACTCCTTTGTATAAACCTTAGTACTTTATTAGCCTTGTTTCAAGCAAATGCACATTGTTGACTTGGCTTAAGATTCCTACTTATCATTACTCCTAAGTCTTTCTCAACCAGATTTCTCTATAGCATCGTTCTTCATCTGGTATCTGGTGTATCTGTTTACATCTCCTAGACTAAGTACTTTATATTTATCCACATTAAATTTTATCTGCCATTTTTCAGACTATTCATCTATTATACTATAGACTAGGCGTCTGTCTGTCTCTTTTTGGCAGCCGAAACGGCACAATCGTTTTTCATCAAACTTGGTGGAAAAATCGCAAAAAATTCGTAGAGTGGAACAAACCTGGTCCCATGTCGATGGTTTCTATAGGAACGCATTAATTAACGATTTTATTTACGCTGGCAACAGATGTCGCTGTACGCTGTCAGCCGGCAGGACGACTGCAGTTATCGTACGGCTCCCTCCTCCTCCACCCGCTTTTTCTCTTATTTATTACTTTTAATGTTCTTTGGGTTAGTAAAGGAAGGAAGATGAGTAAATAGAAGAATAAAGAAGGGGAAACAGACAATAGGTAGTAGGCAGCTACCAAACAGGGAGGTACTACCGCCTGGGAAGTTATTGGAAGTATAATGTGTTGTCTAGTGATAGACCCTGCTGCCATATGGCATCACGAAAATTGTGACCAAGTCCCAGGTTGCTCATCTACCTTTCCGCCTCATTTACACACAGTTGCAGGGTCTCAACTGTCTCTCTTATTATTGACAACATTACAAATAAAACCGCACTGTTTTATTCATTCTATTTTATTCTCCTTTGTCAGTTGATATTAACACTGAGGCGGGGCCTTCTCGGATGGGTCCCACTGGTCGGGAAGGTTGTGGACCCCAGGGCCGACCTGATCATCATCAAGCTACTGGGGCCTCAACTGACGCCACCGCGGTTGCTGGAGGATCGGCTTTTTTCACACTTCATTTTCCAACATTCGCGGACTGAGATCCAATTTTTCTTCTGTGGAGCACCATCTATCAACCTCTTCCCCCGACCTCTTACTACTCTCCGAACTTCAACTGAGCAAAGCAGTTTCACCCAAACCTTTTCAAGTCTCTAACTACAACCTTTATACCTACTTCCGTTCTAAGGGAGGTGTATGCGCCTACTGCAACACACGTACACCTATAGCCCGACTCACGGATCTTGAATCTCCCCTTTATGATGTCATCTGGCTCAAAATATCTCTACCTACTGTGACTATTTTTCTTTTCCTATACTGTTCTCCCAACTCTACCAACTATTTCGAACTCTTTGACTATCTCACTTCTTGCCATGAGTCGTTGCTATCCACGCACCTCAACACCGAGATCCTCTACCTAGGGGATTTCAATGTACGTCACAGAGAGTGGCTTGGCTCTGCAAGGGATGACGCAGGTGGAGCTGAGGCACTCTCTTTTTCCTTACTTAATGATTTGGAACAAATAATCAAACACCCTACACGCGTTCCTGATCGACACGATCAACTTGCTAAAATTCTTGATCTTTGTTTTACCTCTAACCCCTCACACTATTCATACTCAATTTTTGCCCCCCTAGGGTCTTCTGATCACAACCTTATTTCTATTAAATCAAACTGGGCACGACCACCTCCCCCACCCACCCCTATACGTCAACTATGGCACTATCGGAGGGCAAGCTGGCAATCCTTGCGAGAATTCTTCACCGACTTTCCTTGGAATGAATGTTGCTTTTCCACTCGGGATGCCTCGGTATGTGCTGACAGCATTGCTGGGGTTATACGGGGCGGTACGAGTGCATTTATCCAATCTTCTATCAAAACTTTCACATTACAATCGTGGTTTGATCGCTCCTGCTCTCTAGCTTGCAAGGTGAGAGATAGGGCATATCGAGCTATGAAACTATCTCCTTCTCCTATTACCCACACCTCTTTCATTACTTGTAGGAATCGTTGTAAGACTATTCTTCGTAGGGCCAAGCGGAATTTTATTAAAAGAAAGACCAATGTCCTGACAAATTCTTCCTCTAGTAAATCCTTCTGGTCCTTAACTAAAAACATCTGTAGCAACTTCTGCACGCCTTCTTTTCCTACCCTCTTCCGTCCCAATAACTCTATAGCCAACTCTCCCCTGACAAAGCCAACCTCTTTGGCACCTTATTCTCCTCTAATTCCACCTTAGACGATTCCCACTCTATCTCTCCTACCCCTGCACCTCTTACTGAACCTATGCACTTTCCTATAATATCCATTTGCAGGGTTGCCGGTGTGTTATCCAGGTTGGATGTGAGTAAGGCGCATGGACCGGACGGAATACCCCCACGTGTTCAGAGGGAGTGTGCTGAAGCCCTGGCCCCTGTGCTTGCTCGCCTCTTTCGCGTTTGCCTCAAAACCCAAACTTTTTCTTCTTCTTGGAAGCATGCCTTGGTTCAGCCCATCCCGAAGAAGGGTGACCATTCTAATCCCTCTAACTATCGCGCCATTGCCCTAACTTCATCCCTCTCTAAGATTTTCGAAACTATCTTGAACTACCATTTTCTCCGTCACCTTGAACGCCTTTCTCTTTTGTCGGATCACCAGTATGGCTTTCGCCAGGCGAGATCTACTGGTGATCTGCTCTCCTATTGCACCCATCTTTGGTCATCCTCTCTTAGGGATTATGGGGAAACTTTTGTCGTGGCTCTCGACATCTCCAAAGCATTTGACAGGGTATGGCACAAGTTTTTGCTTTCTAAACTTCCTTCTTTTGGTTTCTCTCCCCGACTTTGTTTTCTGATCTCTAGCTTCCTTGAGAACCGACCCATGGCAGTTGTTGTCGAGGGATCGATTTCTCGCTCTTTCTCTCCCAGTAGTGGCGTCCCACAGGGTTCTCTTCTTTCTTTTTATCAATGATTTACTTCACACTACAACTAATTCTATCCATTCTTGCGCTGATGATTCTACTCTTCACTCTTCCTCACATTTTCCCCTTCCTCCTAACTCTCAAACTAGATCTGTTTCTAGAACTGATATCATTACTTCTATCAACGCGGATGTGTGCAGCATCTCTGAGTGGGGAGGTACAAACTTGGTTAAGTTCAATAGTAATAAAACTCAATATTTACCAATTACACTTTGTAAATTAGACGATCTCCCACCAATTACATTTCAGGACTATCATCCTCCCAAATTCTGAAATAAATATTTTAGGCCCACCATTTCCTCCAATATGTACTGGAAATCACACACCCTTAGTATAACTAAAGCTGCCTCCCGAAAGTTGGGAGGCAGCGGTGCCCACCGTTTCTCTGTGGATGTCGGTCACACGAGAATAACCCGTTATAGTACCTCCTTCTTTCCTCTCACAGCCAAACTGTGGAATGCTCTGCCTTCTTCTGTATTTCCATGCTCTTACAATGTCTCGCTTTAAAAAGCTGGTTTTCCGGCATCTTCGTGGTGTAGATTAATACAGTATAACCTTTTTATTCTATATTTACAATTTCTTTCCGTTCTTTTTTTCCTCCTTGGCTCCGGTGTGGAGTCGTTTGACCTGTGCCCGGGTGGGGCTATCCGTAAAAATAAATAAATAAATAAAATAGTTAGAGATAACAGGTGGGGGGGGAGCTGAGTTTCATCATGCGTCTGGATGCACAGTTTCAACGTTACCAGACGACCTTACAGCTACAGTGTATACTTATTCCTGTGGCTGACTGTACATGGAAAAGAAATAATAACAGGAATGCATGGAGAAGATGACTACAATAGACACAGGGTGAATATAGACAGTGAAACAGACAGGAGGTTGACAAAAATAAACATATTCATACATGCACAAATAGACAATATGGCAGCTAACATGACAGACAGACAGCTGACTGACTGGTTCACATTACACAAACAGGCAGACACACGCCAACAACGGATAAGACAGATAGATTTGACGACACAAAGAGTACAGACGGGCTTACAGTCAAACACCACGCAGACGAACAGACAGTTGGGATGGCAATAGACAGAACGGATAGACTTGAGACAGATTAGAAGGCATTTATAAACAAGAATAACACCAAATTGACCATAGCTGCGTCAGTGAGGGTAGGAGGTCTTACATCCATCAACATAACTAATAA
>NW_024724657.1:0-1666 GCF_018991925.1 Homarus americanus
GCCTGCTTACTCATACCAGCTCCCCCTTTCCCACTTAGACTAGTAGAAGAATTTGCTAGCAAAACGCTCTGGACAAACTAAAATTAAAAACGCTCTACCACTCCCCATTGACTTACTCAATGAAACTCTTCATGAGTTCTCCCGGAGCTTGCTAAACCCCCAGTTCCATCATCAATGCTTCTCTTCAGTCAGTTTTCATATGCCCAGCTGACTGGAAGACCTCTTGAGTGTATCACCAGTGCCCAAGTCAACCAGCCCACAATCCTTAATTCAGCTACGACCTATTGCACCACCCCAATACCCAGCCTAATCTGTGAAAAGCTTGTTTTCGACTGGGCTTATGCTGATATTGCAGAGTCGTAGGCCCTTGGCAATTTGGCAACATGAAAACTCTCCACCACTCACTGTCTTGTCAGCTTTCTCGACATATATACCTACTATCTCGAGAAACGAAAAACGTCCAGCTGTCAGCTTCATTGATTTCACTAAAGTCACACCTAGTCGCCCACTACTAATATAATCATCATCAGAAGCATTAGACCTCGGGCTTCGGAGAAGTTCTATACCACGGCTTAGCAGACTTCTCATGACCGACGCCAAGCTGTACGCTCGGAGGGGCTGTCTCCACCTTTCACAAATACCACCGTGGCGCCCTAAAGGTACCAAATGGGACCACTCTGCTTCCTTATGCTCATCAATGATGCCCAAGAGAAACCCCCCTGCTCGCTGGAAATATGCTGAGACGATTCCACCATTGGGATCAGCGGCCAACAATTCTGCTCCCAACTATACCGCCTCTTCAGGATTTATTAACAGTCTCCAAACTGGGCCACCAACAACCATGTCACCATCAACCATACCAAGACCATGGTTATGCACATCAACCTTTCCTCCCGACATTTCTCCACCTCCTCTCGAATACTACTCTTAGGGTCCGAACACCCAGGTTGTAGATTCCATCAAGCTCTCAAGGGCCACCTTATAGACAAATAAACTAAATTGAAACCACACGCCAGTGAAGTTGTTGTCAAATCCCTCCAGTTTCCGCTTCCACTTCCTCCGCCGATCAAGTCCTTTCCGGAGTTCCTGCACCAGCCTCAGTGCTTACACAACATTCATATTTCCCAAGCTCACTCTATGCCTCCCCCAATTCGGTCTTCCCTCCCAAATGCCACACAATGTAAACAAACATTCCAGAAAAGTGCAAAAGAGGGCATGCAAGATTATTCTTCCCTTCCTACTCCACATATCAAGAAGCGCCAACACACTGACCTCTCTGACTCTCACCGACCATCACGCACTTCATCTGCAATTCCAGTAAGAAGCTTCTGCCACCACATCCTCGACACCGCCCTACTACCACCTGAGATCCCCAGTTCTAGAACGTTGTTCGACACCACAACCAAGATCCAGCCCATACGGGGCAATTTAACTGATCGCTATAAGAAATAAGCCCAGTCCTAAATCCACATTGTAAAAAATTATCAATAACTTGTACAGACCAAGTGTATTCATTCCCAGAAAACACTACTCTCATAATTGCCTACTATGTTGGAAATGCACCAGTTTCTGAGCTTTTCCCCATCAAGTTAATATATATATATATATATATATATATATATATATATATATATATATATATATATATATATATATATATATATAT
>NW_024724658.1:0-9446 GCF_018991925.1 Homarus americanus
ATCTTTGTGTTTGTCTCTTTTCTTTGTTAGGCTTTTATATATATATATATATATATATATATATATATATATATATATATATATATATATATATATATATATATATATATATATATATATATATATGCAAGTAAATCACTGTAGGTGCTCCTGATCTAGGTATATGCTGATAACCACAAGGAAAGAAGAAAGACTAGTTTTATTAAACATACCGAAGCATTCAACATGAATTTGAGTAATGGCATGTACAAACTGGACAATTTTGTAATTTAGAAGATTTGTAACCAGGTGAGAAGGTCGGGTCACCTTACCATCTGACCTGACCACCAGCCGTTGTGTGCTATTTAAAGATTAGTAGGGTCATTACCTAATACCTGACCAATGTGGACTTGATCTCACCCTCTTCTGTATACAGTATATACACCTTGTTTTGTACTTCTTAGTCTGTACTCACCCCTGAAGATGTGAATTACACGAAAGCGCTTGGGAACTTCGTGTTTTCTTCTTTCCTTGTGGTTATCAGCATATATATATATATATATATATATATATATATATATATATATATATATATATCTTGATAAAAAGATTTATCTTATCCAGATTGTGATTTACATGAAATATATATATATATATATATATATATATATATATATATATATATATATATATATATATATATATATATATATATATATATATATATATATTTCATGTAGATCCACAATGAAAAAATGGATAAGATAAATCTTGATAAAATCACACGGGAAAAGGGAAACAACGGAGCACCTTAGCTTTCGTCTTTATTCAAGACATCTTCAGAGGCAACTGGATTACTTGGACAGAGAGAGGCTTAAATATACAGGGTGACCTTAAAGATATGAGGTCAGGTCATAATAATGTCATCCACTAATCCCCACACCAACACACACGTAGAGGAGCTTAAGAGAAGAGGGGGTGACGTGACTAGTCAGGTCAGGTCAAAAATAAGGGACCCACTAAATAACTATCAAAGCATTTTTAACCTTGGGCCACACAGCTAGGGAGTTGCTGTGTGGTGAGGAGCTTGTTGAGAGGAGGTCTTGTCCGTTTGAGAGCGTTGAGTAAAATGAACATCTCTTTGTCTTTGGAGTCATGAGTTATGAGGTGAAAGAAGATTATTAAGGATTGAAGAAAAGTGGTAAAACTGAAGTACAGTAGGAGTAGAAAGAATCTGGGCTCAACCAGATCGCTTCTTCTTTTCTATTGTTTTTTGTTATCTTTATTTTGCTCCCTTGGGTTATCGGACCTTTGTATTAGTACTGTATATATATATATATATATATATATATATATATATATATATATATATATATATATATATATATATATAGTGCTGCTTATTATTACTTTTTACTGTTTTGTTTTGTTTTTTACTGTGATGGAGTTAGTGAGCCCTCCCAGGTCCTTGTGTGCTGGGAGGGTAGTCACTTTTTTTTTTTTTGCTAATGTATTAGTTAAATGTTAGTTGTGTTAGTCTAAAGGTACACTGTATGGAGAGGCCTGCCAGGTTCTTAGTGGAGCTGGTAGGTCACTCATCCAGCAAGTGTAGCGCACTTAATATTGGAAGAACAAATACTGTCAATGTATACAGCCTTAACAACATCAACCTAGAGAAGTCGACTTGTGAAAGAGACCTAGGGGTACTTGTAAGCCCGGACCTACGGCCTAGAAAACAGTGCGTTAATGTTCGAAATAAGGCAAACAGAGTATTGGGTTTTATATCTGGAAGTGTAAGTAACAAGAGTGCAGAGGTCTTATTGCAACTATATCTTGCGCTAGTCAGGCCACACCTCGATTATGCGGTTCAGTTCTGGTGCCCCTATTATAGAATGGATATAAATTCACTAGAGTCGGTGCAGCGAAGAATAACAAAAATGATTCCGGGACTTAGAAACCTTCCATATCAGGATAGGCTAAAGAAACTTAACTTGCATTCCCTAGAAAGACGAAGAATGCGGGGAGATATGATAGAAGTATTTAAGTGGGTGAAAGGAATCAATAAAGGGGATATAGATAAAGTTCTTATAATATCCGAGCAGGATAGGACTCGGAGCAACGAATTCAAGTTGGATAAGTTTAGGTTTAGGAGGGAGATAGGAAGAAACTGATTCACAAATAGGGTGGTAGACGAGTGGAACAAGCTTAGCAACTTTGTAGTAAGTGCGGGAACTCTGGAAAGTTTCAAAAGGAGGCTAGATAGATTCATGGATGATAGAGAGTGGTAGTAACTCTCGACAGGAGCTGCCATGCACAGGCCAACCGGCCTATTGCAGACTCCTTATTTTCTTATGTTCTTATCTCTTATTCTCTCTATTAATGTTTAATGTGTATATTGGGGCAGGAGGTGGTTCAATTACTTTCTTCCTGGCTGATTTAAACCAACTGTGTTCTTGGAATTCTTCATTATCTATATCATTCATCCAGTTTTGGTAAGTTTCTGTGTTGAGTTCAGTAACTTTGTTCCAAATATTTGCGGCATTGATGTATATTTCTACATGGATTGTTAAGAAGTTTGCTCTTTTGTGTAGGTGCTCATTATTGCTGTGGTCTGTATATTTTATATTTAAAATAAATCTGAGGGCTATATTTTGTACTGTTTGTAACCTTGCCCTCCTTGGGATTAAATGTAATTTTAGCATATTTTAGTTTGTCTGGAAAGTAACCGGTTATTAAGCATCCGTCATAGATGTTCATTAATGTTTTCAAAATGTTTTCAGGTAGATTCATGATCATATTTCGTGTAATACCTGTGAGCCCGGGGGCCTTTTCCTTAAACTTCCTCAGACAGTGCATCATTTCTCCCAAGGTTATTATTTGATTATTAGGTAATAAGTTATAGTCTATATATTGCTTTGGGGTGATTCTATGTATGTGTCTTCCCATTTCGTCTTCTATCCTTTCTTTAATGTATGGGGTTTTTTGCTTGTTGTGCCCCATCATCTTGTTTATGGAAGTCCAAAATTTTTTGTGTCTTTAGTCTTGTCGGCCGCCATTCTAATATCATTCCATTTTTTGTTGTCTGCTTCCTTACATGCATCTCTTAATTTTATCTGTAGTGCTGTCTGCGTCGTAAATCGCCATCTGTTACTGCCGTGTCTTTCCATATTTCTGTTTATTTCATTGTAATGGGTTTGGATTAATTTAACTTCTTCTGTTAGTCTATTGTTGGGTAATGTTCTGAAGTGTGAAACAGGAGTGTGTTTGGTTATAGATGTTTTTATTGTTGAGTGCAGTCTGTCCATTTCTGAGTCTATGTCTTCTGTTGTTTTCCCTTGTAGTTTAATCGAATGGTGATTACCTAAGTCGTCTTTCTAGCTGTCCCAGTCTGTTTTACTCATTTTTTTAATCTCTTTTTTTTATTGGTATCTGTATGGGGCTTGTTGACAGTGTTAGTATAATTGGAAGATGATCACTGCTTGTGAGAGGTCCTTGTTTTATATGGTAATTGAAAAAGGTTTTGTTGTTGGTACCATTTTTGTCTGGTGTCGATTGTGTATTGTGATTTCTCCAGGTTGGAAAGTTAGGACATAGATGATTGATTTTCCCCAGGTTTGTTAAATTATTGAGGACGTTTCCCACGGCGTTATTATTTGTATTGTCGAAAATCCTGTGTCTGGCGTTAAAGTCTCTTAATGTGTACATCGGGTGACTGTTGTTAGCCAATTTTAATAGGTTTTCTATAGGTAAGTAGAGTCCTCTCTGTGGCAGATAAGTAGTAGCAATGATTAAGTCTCCTTGAGTTGTATTTATTTTTATTGCTAGAAATTCATCCTGGAAGTCATCAATTAGTTTAAATTTTAAGTTTCTTTTAACCGCTATCGCTACTCCGTCATTTTTCTCGCCCGATTTATTTCTTTGGTTTACATAATAGTTAAAGAGTTTTATGTTGTTGTTGTCTGTCTCACCGTGACTGTTTATTAGTATAATGTCAGGGTCAATTTCTTGATATATATTACTTAGGTTAATTCTCTCGGTCTTCCAGTTTCTTACGTTGTGTTGTATTATTCTTAAAGTTCTTACTGTTTGTCTATTGTCCATTATTTCTTATACTTGGATTGTGGCAGTTGGAGTGGAGACCTATCGTCCTGTTTCCCGCTTCTGACTCTTCTAAACTCTGACGGGTCTAGTATTTTAAAGTCATTGGTCGTAATCTTTAGTTTGTCCATAGTGATTAGCGTCCAAACGTATTCTTTGCTTAGGGATTTTTCTTGATATGTCCACTTGTATATCCCTCCTTCACAGTTTTTAGCTATTGTCCCTCTTGTTGGTCTCGATGTTGGGATTCCATGTTTTGGTGTAGTGACCACTTGTAATCCAATATCTTCAGCAGATTCAAGCTGTTGCTCCTTGCTAATACCTTTTTCCTAGCTGTAGTCTTTCTTTCAGTTCAGTTGAGCATGTTACCTAAAGTATTTTTTTCGGATTCTGGATTCTCCGGGAATATTATCTCCGGTAGGTGTTTTTTTTTTTTTACGGGGATTAGTCCCACCCGGGCACAAGTCACTGACCCACATCAGCGCCTGGGGGGCGAAAATATAATAATAATAATAATAATAATAATAATAATAATAATAATAATAATGATAATGATAATAATAATGATAATAATAATAATAATTATTATTATTATTATTATAATAATTCATAAAAATTAATAACAAAATACTGTACTAAAAATAATAATAATAACTATAAATAAATACAAAAACGAAAAAAAAAATCAAGAATGAGAAACGATATACATTATGTATGTTGTGTTGTCGAAATAAGAGAAACAATTGAGACCCTGCAATTGTGTGTAAATGAGGCAGAAAGTCAGATGAGCAACCTGGGACTTGGTCATAATTTTTGTGATGCCATATAGCAGCAGGGTCCACCATTAGACAACACTTTATGCTTCCAATATCTTCCCAGGCGGTAGTACCTCCCTGTTTAGTAGCTGTCTACTACCTACTACCTGTCCGTGTGAATTATGATGGACTTATTGTGTTCTGTTGCAGCGTGTTGTGGGGCCTTTGAGATTGCTGCTATGAGCAGTACTTTTTCTTTTTCCGGACAGTCTCGTTGTGTATTCTTCATATTTGTAGCAGGAGAAGCAAGTTTGCAGACTGATGAATGTCTCCTTCTTTTCTTTTAGGTCTTCCTCCCGATCTCTTGATCTGACTTGACAGGTAGCTGTCTTTTCTTTTTGTTCTGTTGGCTTTATTTCTTAATAAGGCTTCTATATCTCTTCTTTTTGAGAAGGATTTTATCTGAATCAAAGGTATCTTTTACGTTAAAAATATATTAGTTGGGTTTGCGGTTTAATTTCTGCCGTTTTCACTTCATTTGGTGTCTTTTATCTCATGTTTATTTCTAATCTAATCCTACCTATATTTAAATCTGCCTGGGGAGTGACCCTTACTCTTGGGATGGGCGTCGGGCCTGCACCAGGACCTGTAATATCTAAAGTTGCTTTTGGTGACCCAAGACAGGGTTGCTGCATATCCTGGTTTCCTTGCGGATCGACATGTCTTGAGGTCCATATAAGTTTCAAGAACGGGTGCATGAGGGGGGATGAAAAAAAAGGAAAGAGGACTTAGAGTGAAACAGCCACCTGCCACGCCGTTCGGTTAATGGTGAGCACTGATGCGTGCATATCACGCTACCGTGGGGGCACCTGGTGGCCAATCGGGTTTTGACGTGGGTAGTAGTCAAAATTTGGGTGGGCCAAATGTTTGTTTTTCCGGGGTTGATTTCCGTGCAGTCTGTGTGGTAATTGCAAAGTCTTATGTTGATATTAAGCAATCACTAGGTTGAGTGTGTTATGGCTCAAAGTTGCGAACTCAATATGCAGCAAAAGAATCGGGTCTTCGCGGCTCGTGTTATTTTTTGCCGGTACTTTAAGTTAAGCAAACTCCTTGCCAGTTTTCGAGGAGAGGTTTCTTATGGTCTAATAAACAATTCATCGTAGTGTCCTTTTAGGGGTGGGAAAGTGTGTGTTTTTCATTTGGTGTTATCTCTGAAATAGTTAGCAATAATGTCTCCATTTTGTTGCATTGTTCCAGGTTGAGGGGGTTGTGTTGGTTTCATATCCCTGTTTGATATAAAATCTCGTCAGGCATTCAGCAGTTTTAGGCTAGATGGTGGCATTACTGGTTGTTCTTTGTCCTTATTGACTTTGGGTTTTGGCTAACCTCTATAAAATTGAGGACACCAATGACTTTTTGTGTAAGGTTGGGTTAAACGGACACTTTTATGGAGGTTTTGCCATCTCAGGGCGTGAACCTAGGCCAACAGTGGTTGGGTTGGGCTGACCGGTGGTTTGATTTAATTTGTATTATTGATATTATTCTATAAAATTAAGAGATTTGGTTAGACTTTGCCACGGTCAGGCTAAACAGTTTGTTTTCCTTTGGATTATTCTTTGTCTCAATTGACTTCAGGAATTGGCTTCGCCTCCTAAATTAGCCACCAATAGACTTTGTGTACCTAAGAGTTAGGTTAAAAGCAAACACACTTTTGCTGCGTAGTGAGAGATTTCGCCATCGAGGAGCGGCTGGCTTTCAGCATAGTGGTTAGGTTAAAACTGACCCAGTAGTGGTTGGTTGGTGCCTGTATTATTATTATTATATAAAATTGGGGTCCCCCGTTAGACTTTTACCACGGTCAGGCCTTTAATGGTTTGACCTTGGATTATTCCTTGTCTCTTAATGACTTCGGGTGGCTAACCTCTATAAAATTATGAGACACCAATAGTTTTGCCTAAGGTTGGTAATTTTTTAATGGAGATTTCTACTTCCATCTCAGAGGCAAACACTCAAAATAGTGGTTAAACCGGCCAGTGGTGGTTAGGTAGTTATATTATTATTATTATTATATATAAAATTTACTTGTTGGAGACTTTACCACGGTCGAGCCTAAGCAAGTTTAGGCTGTGGATTATTTCCTTCCCGTCTCTGCCCAACCCGACTTCCGGGTGCGTAGCACTCCACTAAAATTGGGGACACCAATAGACCTTGTACTGAGTTGATTCAAGCAATTGCTTTGCAGCACCATATTGGAGGATTTCTGTATCAGGGAGCGTGACGAAACCTCCGGCGAAAAAGTGGTTTGGAGTTGAGCAGCTGATGGTTAAGTTCCCCCGTTGAACTTTACCACGGTCAGGCTGGCGGTTTGGGCTGTGGTTCTATTCTTTGTCTCTTCCTTATTGACTGAATTCTTTCTGATCAAGACGCAATGAACTTTGTTGCAGGTTGGTTAAACAGACGCTGCTGTAATGGGAGGATTTCGCCATCAGAGCGGCGACCTCCGGCGAAATGTGGTTCGGTTAAACGGCCGGTGGTGGTTGGTTGGTGCCTGTATTATTATTCTATAAATTGGGTCCCCGTTAGGAATTTACCACAATTCAGGTAGATAGTGGTGGCTGCTTGGATTATTTCTTTTGTCTCTTAATGACTTCGGGTGGCTAACCTCCTATAGGTGGGGTTTGTGGGGCTTTATTGCTAAGAGTTAGGCAAACACTTTTTGCTGTAATGGAGGTTCGCCATCGGGGCATGGCTAAACCTCCGGCAGATGGTGGCACCATATTGGGCACTTAATAAGACTTACACAAGGTTTTCTTGGATTATTTAAACACTGCCTTGACTTAAACTCTACCCATTACGTTTCAACAGGCTCTGCATACTAAGGTTAGGTTAAACAGACATAACGGAGAAGTTTTTCTTATCAGGCTAAGCCTCCAGCAGTTTGGGATTGAGTGTGTTGACATCTGGATTATTCTTTGTCCTTACTCAGGCTGTATGGGCCTGCTGCTTTGGGACTTGTCTGCTCTTCTACTACTACCAAGGAGGGTTGTTGGATTATTTTGTCTATACTTTAGGACTTCAGCACTCTCTACCCACCAAGGAGGGGTTTGTTTGGATTGTTGGTTGTGTGTCTCTTACTTAGGCTGTGGCCTCTACTTTCAGGTTGCCAATACTAACCCAGGTTGGGTTAAACGAACACTTGCATAATGGAGCAGGCCGCCTGGACACTGCTGCGCGCGCTGCTGTGGAGATTTCGCCATCGGGGGCAGGCCTCCAGCTGCTGGGAGAATCTTGTGGATCACTGATGGATGCTGCTCATACACAACACCTGACCAGTACATAGTCTCCTGACGGTGGTACAGCACTCTTGTTCGGTGATCGCATTTGGAAGCCAGCACTGATGACACGACTCCCCAGTTCCCCGCCGCGTGGGTCCATTCCTCCGCGGTGCAGCAAGCGCTGCCCGCCAAAGTCTCATGTATATCTTTGACCGCAGTCCCAATGCGAGCCGTACGCGGTATCGTTGCTTCTCTGGCGGGATGGCCGCTGACTTCAGGCATAATCCACGGACGTAGCATAGCTCCGCGATCGACCAGAACGGAACCTATATCCCATGCCGTTCACTCTCCATTACAGAGCAGGACTGCATGTAACGACCCAGCCTCGACGAAACTTTGCTGAAGTGGGTAAAGGCAACACCTGTCTCCGACGGTCTAAACCCGAAAAAGCTCACGTTCTGTTGGTGGGTGAACGATGCGCCGGTGGGTCTGGCTACGTGATGAAGGAAAGAGCCATCGAAGGATCAAAAAAGCGACGCTATGAACGCTTGGCCGCCACAAGCCAGTTATCCCTGTGGTAACACCACGGCACCTCTTGGCCCAAAACTCCTAAGTCCAAGATTCGATAGGCCTTGCTTTCGCCAGTCCGTATTCGTACTGAAAAAATCAGGGTCAAGCAGCATTTGCCCTTTTTGCTCTACGCGAGGTTTCTGTCCGCTGAGCTGGCCGGTCGCGCCAGTCGGCTCTTAATGTTCCATGGGGCGGGTCTCTCGCGGCAGGCGCACCAGCTTCTCGTGAGCTTCACTGTTGTCCTCGTGGTACTGCGCCGCTTAATTGCGAGAACGCTCCCGCGCGAGGGGAGCTCATTCCGTCTCCTGCCGGTAAGTAAAAACGATCGAAGTGGTGGTGTTCCTTGGCGGCCACTTCTGGTGATGACGGAACGACCTCCCACTGTCTTTACACCTCGTGTCTCTCTGCAAAATCAGATGATTAAGCTCGCAGGGTCTTCTCCCCGCACTGTTTGGGCCCGTTCTCCCCTCTAATATGGGTTCGCTAGATAGTGAATGGGGACGGTGGGAATCGTTAATCATGCGCGTCACTAGTGGAATGACTGGTTGTTTCAGAAGGTCATAGTTACTCCATGGTTGCATGGCAGGTTGGTTCTTCAGAGCAGCACTGGGCAGAAATCACATGCGTCAGCATCATCGAAGACCATCGCAATGCTTTGTTTAATTGAACGTCAGATTCCCTGGTCGTGCCAGTTCTGATTGATCGCTGGGGCGCCGGTGGGATTAGTGAACCAACATGCGCCTCCGCACCTCTTACTACAAAACTTTGG
>NW_024724659.1:0-7273 GCF_018991925.1 Homarus americanus
AGAAAAACATAACAACACCACCCAATCACCTGAGAAACCAATAGTTTGCAAGTACTGAAATAAGTATTGAGAAAAATTTCATTAAAATATTCCAAGCATCATTACGACCACTAATTATTCCGCAATCGAACTTTCGATTATAGGACTGGAATCAGCATCTTCAGGAGTACCTATACTGTGATTTTGAACAAAATCGCATTTATCGCGTTTTGTCTCGACCCTGGAAAAAACGCGTAAGGGTCCCCCCTTACGCGTTTTTTCACCCAAATATGATTTTCTCTCAGATTTGGAAATTTGTTGGGATTAATTTCCAGCGATTAAAGTACATCTAGAAAAACATAACAACACCACCCAATCACCTGAGAAACCAATAGTTTAGAGTACTGAAATAAGTATTGAGAAAAATTTCATTCTAAAATATTCCAACATCATTACGACCGTTAATTATTCGCAATCGAACTTTCGATTATAGGACTGGAATCGCATCTTCAGAATTACCTATACTGTGATTTTGAACAAAAATCGCGTTTATCGCGTTTTGTCTGGAACTGGAAAAAAGCGCGTAAGGGTCCCCCTTAACGCGTTTTTTCACTAAATATGATTTTCTCCAGACTTGAGATTTGGTGGGATTAATTTCGGTAATTAAGTACATCCAGAAAAACATAACAACACCACCCAATCACCTGAAACCAATAGTTTGCGAATACTGAAACTTAGAAGTATTGAGAAAAAATTTCATTAAAATATTCCAAGCATCATTACGACCACTAATTATTCCGCAATCGAACTTTCGATTATAGGACTGAAATCAGCATCTTCAGGAGTACCTATACTGTGATTTTGAACAAAATCGCATTTATCGCGTTTTGTCTCGACCCTGGAAAAAACGCGTAAGGGGGGACCCTTACGCTTTTTTTCACCCAAATATGATTTTCTCTCAGACTTGAAATTTGGTGGGATTAATTTCAGTGATTAAGTACATCCAGAAAAACATAACACCACCCAATCACCTGAGAAACCAATAGTTTGCAGTACTGAAATAAGTATTGAAGAAAAATTTCATTAAAATATTCCAAGCATCATTACGACCACTAATTATTCCGCAATCGAACTTTCGATTATAGGACTGAAATCAGCATCTTCAGGAGTACCTATACTGTGATTTTGAACAAAATCGCATTTATAAGTCATTTTGTCTCGGCCTGGAAAAACTTGGCGGGTCCCCTTACGCGTTTTTCACTTAATATGATTTTCTCTCAGATTTGGAGATTTGTTGGGATTAATTTCAGTGATTAAAGTACATCTAGAAAAACATAACAACACCACCCAATCACCTGAGAAACCAATAGTTTAGAATACTGAAATAGAATGATGAGAAAAATTTCATTAAAATATTCCAAAGCATCATTACGGCCACTAGTATTCCGCAATCGAACTTTCGATTATAGGACTGGAATCAGCATCTTCAGGAGTACCTATACTGTGATTTTGAACAAAATCGCATTTATCGCGTTTTGTCTCGACCCTGGAAAAAACGCGTAAGGGTCCCCCCTTGCGCGTTTTTTCACCCAAATATGATTTTCTCTCAGACTTGAAATTTGGTGGGATTAATTTCAGTAATTAAGTACATCCAGAAAAACATAACAACACCACCCAATCACCTGAGAAACCAATAGTTTGCGAATACTGAAATAAGTATTGAGAAAAATTTCATTAACCCTTTAGGTGCGTAATTAAATTTCGTGCCGGTTCCTGAAAAGTGTCAATTATCCTGCCAAAAATGAATTTCATATAATCACATTTTCTATATGTTTTTCCTAGAGAACATTTAGTATATTTTCCAAATCTGGAACAAAAATTCACATATGTGTGCAAATTTTAGAGAAAAAATGACATTTATACCCAAAAATGCAGGAAATTGGTATAAATCAATGTCTGGTATATGGCAAATAAATTTAATCAATTTGGTTACTAAACAGCAAATTTAGATATGTATTACATATTCAGATAATATCAAACAAAATAGTACAAAAATAAGCTATATTGCATTCAGGAAATACTCCTATACCTCAATACATAATATGTCCGCATGTCGTCTCATTTGGGGAAGTTTTTTCAAGGCCGTGGGATATCCCCGCTTGTCGCATTTAATTAATATAATATTTTGGGCGGGTTTACCCGAATGCCGCATCCAAAGGGTTAAAATATTCCAAGCATCATTACGGCCACTAATTATTCCGCAATCGAACTTTCGATTATAGGACTGGAATCAGCATCTTCAGGAGTACCTATACTGTGATTTTGAACAAAATCGCATTTATCGCGTTTTGTCTTGACCCTGGAAAAAACGCGTAAGGGTCCCCCCTTACGCGTTTTTTCACCCAAATATGATTTTCTCTCAGACTTGAAATTTGGTGGGATTAATTTCAGTAATTAAGTACATCCAGAAAAACATAACAACACCACCCAATCACCTGAGAAACCAATAGTTTGCGAATACTGAAATAAGTATTGAGAAAAATTTCATTAAAATATTCCAAGCATCATTACGGCCACTAATTATTCCGCAATCAAACTTTCGATTATAGGACTGGAATCAGCATCTTCAGGAGTACCTATACTGTGATTTTGAACAAAATCGCATTTATCGCGTTTTGTCTCGACCCTGGAAAAAACGCGTAAGGGTCCCCCCTTACGCGTTTTTTCACCCAAATATGATTTTCTCTCAGACTTGAAATTTGGTGGGATTAATTTCAGTAATTAAGTACATCCAGAAAAACATAACAACACCACCCAATCACCTGAGAAACCAATAGTTTGCGAATACTGAAATAAGTATTGAGAAAAATTTTCATTAAAATATTCCAAGCATCATTACGGCCACTAATTATTCCGCAATCGAACTTTCGATTATAGGACTGGAATCAGCATCTTCAGGAGTACCTATACTGTGATTTTGAACAAAATCGCATTTATCGCGTTTTGTCGACCCTGGAAGCGTGAGGAATCCCCATACGCGTTTTTTCACCCATCGATTTTCTACTCAGGTTAAATTTGTTTGATTCATTTCGGTGATTAAATGCATCTGAAAAACATAACTAACCACCCAATCACCTGAAAACCAATAGTTTGCGAGTACTGAAATAAGTATTGAAAAATTTCATTAAAATATTCCAGCATCGTACGACCACTAATTATTCCGCAATCGAACTTTCGATTATAGGACTAGATCAGCATCTTCAGGAGTACCTATGCTGTGATTTTGAACAAAATCGCATTTATCGCGTTTTGTCTCGACCCTGGAAAAAACGCGTAAGGGTCCCCCCTTACGCGTTTTTTCACCCAAATATGATTTTCTCTCAGACTTGAAATTTGTTGGGATTAATTTCAGTAATTAAGTACATCCAGAAAAACATAACAACACCACCCAATCACCTGAGAAACCAATAGTTTGCAAATACTGAAATAAGTATTGAGAAAAATTTCATTAAAATATTCCAAGCATCATTACGGCCACTAATTATTCCGCAATCGAACTTTCGATCATAGGACCGGAATCAGCATCTTCAGGAGTACCTATACTGTGATTTTGAACAAAATCGCATTTATCGCGTTTTGTCTCGACCCTGGAAAAAACGCGTAAGGGTCCCCCCTTACGCGTTTTTTCACCCAAATATGATTTTCTCTCAGACTTGAAATTTGTTGGGATTAATTTCAGTAATTAAGTACATCCAGAAAAACATAACAACACCACCCAATCACCTGAGAAACCAATAGTTTGCGAATACTGAAATAAGTATTGAGAAAAATTTCATTAAAATATTCCAAGCATCATTACGACCACTAATTATTCCGCAATCGAACTTTCGATTATAGGACTGGAATCAGCATCTTCAGGAGTACCTATACTGTGATTTTGAACAAAATCGCATTTATCGCGTTTTGTCTCGACCCTGGAAAAAACGCGTAAGGGTCCCCCCTTACGCGTTTTTTCACCCAAATATGATTTTCTCTCAGATTTGAAATTTGTTGGGATTAATTTCAGTAATTAAGTACATCCAGAAAAACATAACAACACCACCCAATCACCTGAGAAACCAATAGTTTGCGAATACTGAAATAAGTATTGAGAAAAATTTCATTAAAATATTCTAAGCATCATTACGACCACTAATTATTCCGCAATCGAACTTTCGATTATAGGACTGGAATCAGCATCTTCAGGAGTACCTATACTGTGATTTTGAACAAAATCGCATTTATCGCGTTTTGTCTCGACCCTGGAAAAAACGCGTAAGGGTCCCCCCTTACGCGTTTTTTCACCCAAATATGATTTTCTCTCAGACTTGAAATTTGGTGGGATTAATTTCAGTAATTAAGTACATCTAGAAAAACATAACAACACCACCCAATCACCTGAGAAACCAATAGTTTGCGAGTACTGAAATAAGTATTGAGAAAAATTTCATTAAAATATTCCAAACATCATTACGACCACTAATTATTCCGCAATCGAACTTTCGATTATAGGACTGGAATCAGCATCTTCAGGAGTACATATACTGTGATTTTGAACAAAATCGCATTTATCGCGTTTTGTCTCGACCCTGGAAAAAACGCGTAAGGGTCCCCCCTTACGCGTTTTTTCACCCAAATATGATTTTCTCTCAGACTTGAAATTTGGTGGGATTAATTTCAGTAATTAAGTACATCCAGAAAAACATAACAACACCACCCAATCACCTGAGAAACCAATAGTTTGCGAATACTGAAATAAGTATTGAGAAAAATTTCATTAAAATATTCCAAGCATCATTACGGCCACTAATTATTCCGCAATCGAACTTTCGATTATAGGACTGGAATCAGCATCTTCAGGAGTACCTATACTGTGATTTTGAACAAAATCGCATTTATCGCGTTTTGTCTCGACCCTGGAAAAAACCCGTAAGGGTCCCCCCTTACGCGTTTTTTCACCCAAATATGATTTTCTCTCAGACTTGAAATTTGGTGGGATTAATTTCAGTAATTAAGTACATCCAGAAAAACATAATAACACCACCCAATCACCTGAGAAACCAATAGTTTGCAAATACTGAAATAAGTATTGAGAAAAATTTCATTAAAATATTCCAAGCATCATTACGACCACTAATTATTCCGCAATCGAACTTTCGATTATAGGACTGGAATCAGCATCTTCAGGAGTACCTATACTGTGATTTTGAACAAAATAGCATTTATCGCGTTTTGTCTCGACCCTGGAAAAAACGCGTAAGGGTCCCCCCTTACGCGTTTTTTCACCCAAATATGATTTTCTCTCAGATTTGAAATTTGTTGGGATTAATTTCAGTGATTAAGTATCTAGAAAAACACCAACAACTACTAATCACCTGAAACCAATAGTTTGCGAGTGCTGAAATAAGTATTGAAAAAATTTCATTAAAAATATTCCAAGCATCGGCCCGACCACTAATTATTCCGCAATCGAACTTTCGATTGAGGACTCCAGAATCAACATCTTAAGAATTGCCTACTGTGATTTTTGAACAAAATCGCATTTATCTATATTTTTATGCAGCCCTGGAAAAAAATAGCGTAAAGATCCCACTGCGGCGTTTTCACCCCAAGCTCTCGATTTTCTCTCCAGACTTGGAAATTTGGTGGGATTAATTTCCAGTAATTAAGTACATCCAGAAAAACATAACACCACCCAATCACCTGAGAAACCAATAGTTTGCGAATACTGAAATAAGTATTGAGAAAAATTTCATTAAAATATTCCAATCATCATTACGGCCACTAATTATTCCGCAATCGAACTTTCGATTATAGGACTGGAATCAGCATCTTCAGGAGTACCTATACTGTGATTTTGAACAAAATCGCATTTATCGCGTTTTGTCTCGACCCTGGAAAAAACGCGTAAGGGTCCCCCCCTTACGCGTTTTTTCACCCAAATATGATTTTCTCTCTGACTTGAAATTTGTTGGGATTAATTTCAGTAATTAAGTACATCCAGAAAAACATAACAACACCACCCAATCACCTGAGAAACCAATAGTTTGCGAATACTGAAATAAGTATTGAGAAAAATTTCATTAAAATATTCCAAGCATCATTACGGCCACTAATTATTCCGCAATCGAACTTTCGATTATAGGACTGGAATCAGCATCTTCAGGAGTACCTATATTGTGATTTTGAACAAAATCGCATTTATCGCATTTTGTCTCGACCCTGGAAAAAACGCGTAAGGGTCCCCCCTTACGCGTTTTTTCACCCAAATATGATTATCTCTCAGACTTGAAATTTGGTGGGATTAATTTCAGTAATTAAGTACATCCAGAAAAACATAACAACACCACCCAATCACCTGAGAAACCAATAGTTTGCGAATACTGAAATAAGTATTGAGAAAAATTTCATTAAAATATTCCAAGCATCATTACGACCACTAATTATTCCGCAATCGAACTTTCGATTATAGGACTGGAATCAACATCTTCAGGAGTACCTATACTGTGATTTTGAACAAAATAGCATTTATCGCATTTTGTTTCGACCCTGGAAAAAACGCGTAAGGGTCCCCCCTTACGCGTTTTTTCACCCAAATATGATTTTCTCTCAGATTTGAAATTTGTTGGGATTAATTTCAGTGATTAAGTACATCTAGAAAAACATAACAACACCACCCAATCACCTGAGAAACCAATAGTTTGC
This sequence comes from Homarus americanus, assembly GCF_018991925.1. Classification (NCBI taxonomy): domain Eukaryota; kingdom Metazoa; phylum Arthropoda; class Malacostraca; order Decapoda; family Nephropidae; genus Homarus; species Homarus americanus. The sequence goes on from NW_024724659.1 coordinate 6,724, forward strand.
GAGTACTGAAACAAGTATTGAGAAAAATTTCATTAAAATATTCCAAGCATCATTACGACCACTAATTATTCTGCAATCGAACTTTCGATTATAGGACTGGAATCAGCATCTTCAGGAGTACCTATACTGTGATTTTGAACAAAATCGCATTTATCGCGTTTTGTCTCGACCCTGGAAAAAACGCGTAAGGGTCCCCCCTTGCGCGTTTTTTCACCCAAATATGATTTTCTCTCAGACTTGAAATTTGTTGGGATTAATTTCAGTAATTAAGTACATCCAGAAAAACATAACAACACCACCCAATCACCTGAGAAACCAATAGTTTGCGAGTACTGAAATAAGTGTTGAGAAAAATTTCATTAAAATATTCCAAGCATCATTACGACCACTAATTATTCCGCAATCGAACTTTCGATTATAGGACTGGAATCAGCATCTTGAGGAGTACCTATACTGTGATTTTGAACAAAATCGCATTTATCGCGTTTTGTCTCGACCCTGGAAAAAACGCGTAAGGGTCCCCCCTTACGCGTTTTTTCACCCAAATATG
>NW_024724660.1:0-3418 GCF_018991925.1 Homarus americanus
CCTGGGAGTGTCGGAGGTGTACCTGGGAGTGTGAGAAGTGCACCTGGGAGTGTCTGGGGTGTACCTGGGAGTGTCTCAGGTGTACCTGGGAGTGTCAAAGGTGTACCTGGGAGTGTCAGAGGTGTACCTGGGAGGGTCAGGGGTGTACCAGGGAGTGTCAGTGGAGTACCTGGGAGTGTCAGAGGTGTACCTGGGAGTGTCGGAGGTGTACATGGAGTGTCTGAGGTGTACCTCGGAGTGTCAGGGGAGAACCAGGGAGTGAAAGAGATGTACCTGGGAGAGTCAGAGGTGTAAGGGGGTGTCTGGGGTGTGCCTGGGGTGTCAGAGTGCCAGGGGGTGTCAGGGAGCCTGGAGTGTCAGAGGGTGTGCCTGGGGAGTGTCAGAGGTGTGCCTGGGGTGTCAGGTGTGCCTGCGAGTGTTCGAGGTGTACCTGGGGTGTCAACAGTGTGCCTGGGAGTGTTAGAGGTGTGTCAGGCTGGTGACAGAGGAGTACCTAGGAGTGCAGAGGTGTACCTGTAGATGTCAGAGGTGTACCTGGGAGTGTCAGAGGTGTGCCTGGGAGTGTCAGGGTGTGCCTGGGGAATGTCAGGGGGGTGTGCCCGTGAGTGTTGGGGTGTGCCTGGGGTGTCCCCAGGTGTACCTGCGAGTGTCAGAGGTGTACCTTGGAGTGTCAGAGGTGTACCTGGGAGTGTCAGGGGTGTACCAGGGAGTGTCAGTGGAGTACCTGGGAGTGAAAGAGGTGTACCTGGGGGTGTCGGATGTGTACATGGAGTGTCAGAGGTTGTACCTGGCAGTGTCACCGGTGTACCTGGGAGTGTCAGATGTGTGTCTGAGAATGTCAGAGGTGTACCTGGGAGTGTCTGAGCTGTACCTGGGAGTGTCTGAGCTGTACCCGGGAGTGTCAGAGATTTACCAGGGAGTGTCACATGAGAACCTGGGAGTGTGAGAGGTGTACCTAATAGTGTGAGAGGTGTGCCTAGGAGTGTCTGAGGTGTACCTGAGAGTGTCTGAGGTGTACCTGGGAGTGTCAGGGGTGTGTACCAGGGAGTGTCAGTGGAGTACATGGGAGTGTCAGAGGTGTACCTGGGAGTGTCGGCTGGGTACATGGAGTGTCAGTGGTGTACCTGGCAGTGTCAGCGGTGTACCTGGGAGTGTCAGAGGTGTGCCTGGGAGTGTCTTAGGTGTACCTGGGAGTGTCTGAGGAGTACCTGTGAGTGTCTGAGGTGTACCTGCGAGTGTGAGAGATGTGCCTAGAAGTGTCTGAGGTGTACCAGGGAGTGTCATTGGTCTACCTGGGAGTATCTGAGGTGTACCTGGGAGTGTCTGAGGTGTACCTGGGAGTGTTAGGGGAGAACCAGGGAGTGAAAGAGGTGTTCCTGGGAGTGTCTGAGGTGTACCGGGGAGTGTTTGAGGTGTACCTGGGAGTGTCAGAGGTGTACCAGGGAGTGTCAGAGGAATACCTAGGAGTGTCAGAGGTGTACCTGGGAGTGTGGGGAGAACCAGGGTGAAAAGAGGAGGTGTACCTGGGGTGTCTGAGTGTGTACCTTGGAATATCGGAGGTGTACCTGGGAATATCGAAGGTGTACCTGGGAGTGTCAGCGGTGTACCTGGGAGAGTCTGAGGTGTACCTGGGAGTGTCTGAGGTGTACCTGGGAGTGTTAGGGGAGAACCAGGGAGTGAAAGAGGTTTACCTGGGAGTGTCTGAGGTGTACCTGCGAGTGTGAGAGGTGTACCTAGAAGTGTCTGACGTGTACCTGGGAGTCTTAAAGGTGTATCAGGGAGTGACAGAGGAGTACCTCGGAGTGTCAGAGGTGTACCTGGGAGTGTCAGAGGTGTACCTGGGAGTATCAGAGGTGTACCTGTGAGTGTTAGAGGTGTACCTGGGAGAGTCGGAGGTATACCTGCGAGTGTCAGAGGTGTACCTTGGAATGTCAGAGGTGTACCTGGGAGTGTCAGGAGTGTACCAGGGAGTGTCAGTGGAGTACCTGAAAGTGTCAAAGGTTTACCTGGGAGTGTCGGAGGTGTACATGGAGTGTCAGAGGTGTACCTGGCAGTGTCAGCGGTGTACCTGGGAGTGTCAGAGGTGTGTCTGGGAATGTCAGAGGTGTACTTGGGAGTGTCTGAGCTGTACCCTGGAGTGTCAGAGAATTACCAGAGAGTGTCACAGGAGAACCTGGGAGTGTGAGAGGTGTACCTAATAGTGTGAGAGGAGTACCTATGAGTGTCTCAGGTGTACCTGGGAGTGTCTCAGGTGTACCTGGGAGTGTCTGAGGTGTACCTGGGAGTGTCAGGGGAAAACCAGGGAGTGAAAGAGGTGTACCTGGGAGTGTCAGAGGTGTACCAGGGAGTGTCTGAGGTGTACCTTGGAGTGTCAGAGGTGTACTAGGGAGTGTCAGAGGAATACCTAGGAGTGTCAGAGGTGTACCTGGGAGTGTCAGAGGTGTATCTAGGAGTATTGGAGGTTTACCTGGGAGTGTCGGAGTTGTACCTGGGAGTGTCGGAGGCGGACCTGGGAGTGTCAGAGGTATACCTGGGAGTGTACCAAGCCTAACCTAACCTAACCTAACCTTACCTAACCTAACCTAACCTAACCTAACTTTACCTAACCTAACCTAACCTAACCTCTAACACTGAAAATCAGTGTTTTGAAAATAAATTAAGTGTTTTCCTTGAAAAGAAGATAAAAATAAGTAAAATACATTGGTTTTTGTCTGAAACTGAGTGTTTTTCGTGAAAAGAAGTAAAACTAACTAAAATTCACCTAACCTAACATAACCTAACCTAACCTATCTAACAACCTAACTACCTAACCCAACCTAACTGACAACCCAACTAACTAACACAAACTAACCTAACACAACCAAGAGCCTAACTTATATCTACAACACAACCTACAACCTAACCTAACCTAGCATAGCACAACCCAACTAACCCAGCAACCTATCCCAGCCCCTTTCAACCAATTACAACCTAACTTCAACACAACACAACTTCAAGCTAGCCTGGCAATCCAGCCAAACCCAACCCAGCAACCCAACCCAGCCCAGCAACCCAGCCCCAACCCAGCCCAACCTAACCCTGGCAAACCCCAACTAACCTAACCTAACCTAACTTATACATCTAACCTAACCTGACACAGCCCACAACAACGTCTAACACTGAAAAGAAAATCAGTGTTTTGAAAAGAAATTAAGCGTTTTCCGTGAAAAGAAGATAAAAATAAGTAAAATACATTGGTTTTCATCTAAAACTGAGTGTTTTTCGTGAAAAGAAGTAAAACTAAGTAAAATTCACCTAACCTAACCTAACCTAACCTAACCTAACCTAACCTAACCTAACCTAACCTAACCTAACCTAACTTAACCCAACCTAACCTAACCTAACCTAAACCTAACCTAACCTAACCTAACCTAACCTA
>NW_024724661.1:0-25812 GCF_018991925.1 Homarus americanus
ATCAGTAATTATATCCATTTTGGATAGGTTCCTCTTTGGAATTTAGCGTTTTTCGCTGTTTATTATTTCATTATTTTGACTACATTTCAAAGAAAACATTATTAATCAGGTTTTATTGATGTAAAACATATATTCGTTAAGATTTTACCCTGATTTAATATACTTTTGGGTACATTTGGGTACTTTTGGGTAATTCGTTGTTCCGAAAAGCTCTTGCTCAATAATAAGTCTCCTATCGTTATAGCTAATAAGAAACTCCCACACCACCCCCTGCACATGCGCTGTAGATGTTAATAAAAAGCGAAGATGGAGATAACCATATACTCAGACTGACCAAATCTAATAATATTGAAAAATTTATATCTCGGTTATCCTTAATTTCCTGCGTAAATATCATACAATAAAAATGTCTTAAAATTGTTTAAACATTACAAAATTAATAACAGCGAGAGAAAGACCGGTTACTATAAATTCACTGAGACGTGGCTCTCAAATTTGTTACGTTATTTGCTGATGGTCTAATGCAGTGGTTCCCAACCTTTTTTGGCTGCGACCCTAAATTTCCCAACAATGCAGAGTCGTGACCCTCAGGCATATACTGTAATATATAGCTTGAATGTTAAGCAAAAATTTGTTTGACTTTATGATAAGTACTTTATTTTTAAAATTGTCTGAGGGCCCCTCGTGACCCTACGGAGGACACCCCGCGACCCTGATTTGGGTCGCGACCTGAGGCTGTGAACTACTAGTCTTATGTATGACTAACCTTGTTATGCATTTAAAGGTAATGTTTCGTTAACCACCCATCACCTATTTTCACATGAAAAATATATTTTTTCTCCAGTTGTGTTGCTATTTTAGATGATTCTGGATATTGTGTTTATTTTTGGAATGCGCTGCTAAATTCAAGTTTATTCTTTCGTTTCTCGAAGAGATCTGTTAAATAGTAAGAGAAAATAATCTTAAAAAGGTGATGGGTGGCTAATGAAAAATGACCCATTTAAAAACTAACTTAGGAGTAATACTTGTCCTTAACCCATTCTTCCTCTGGTTGTACAAAACTGAAATGATACCCTCCTCATCTAGTGTTTCTGACTACATTAAGCACAGTATGTTATTTTTAGCAAAAACATTAATCCATATACGGTATATAAGAGTAACATTTATTGTGCTAATGCTTAGTTTTTAATATATTTACGGTAATGTGTGAGAACACTAGTACCACCAGGAGTGTTTGGTTTTGTTCATTTGTTCCACAGATGTTCTTATCATTATAGTAAGTATTATAAAAGAGGTGACCGGTGAGGTCTGTATTTAAAAAATTACACCAGGCTACTGAATATTGAAAAAAGGTCTTTATAGTGTAAATCATCGTGTTAAATACAAATATGACCTTCATTGCCGTCGGCAATAAGCAGTAGTTGAGATATTGGAAAAAAAAAGTGGAATGTCAAACAGTGTAAAAACCTAAAAAAACTAAAAAAAACCTAACCTAACCTCAACTAACCTACCTAACCCCTAGTGTGTAAGAAAGTTACCTTAAGTAAGAGATATAGGAGAATAGAGTGATGCGACTTCAGTGAGGAAGTGGCCGTCAGTGTCTCTGTTATCACAGTACCGTGCATGGCAATCTACACAATATTGACACTGAATTACATCTCGGACACTTTACATATGAAATAAAATCACTGTGACCCCAAAAAATGAAAACAGCTGCTGCTTCATTGTCCAAAATGCGTTGAATAATGTGGCAGCCAGCCAGTGTACATCTATCTCGCACAGACGCCGACTTCCAACTGGCCGCAAATGCTGATTAGCTCACATGCTGACTATGTCACATCAGCACTCAAGCTGATTGGCGTGCACGACTATGATGTCACATCAACACTCATGCTGATTGGTCAATTATACTTTCCCTTTTTATTTACTTTTATTCAAAAATTATAATTTTTTGACAGAAATGTTATAGAATAATTTTTTTATTTATTCTCTATTGCCCCAAATATGACTCAATATTCAGTTGCCTGGTGTCATTTTCTAAATATTGACCGGTGACCGTATGGTCAATTTATAGTAGTGCACCGTTCTTTCTTTGTATATTAGATATATGTTTTTCCTATGGTTTTTGATGAGTTTTAAATGAATTTGACATATATTTTTGTTATGTATGACCCAAGCCTCATCAGATACCTGCCAACAATGATTATTGTCACTTGTCATGACTCGTACAGCTCTGCATTATGATCCCATTCTCGTTGCCGACGTTCTGGTAGAGAATCAGGTACCCGGGATGACTTATATTTCCATGGTGTGGTATTTCTTGTTTATTACACACAGAGTTAACCGCCAAAAGCAGCATCCAAAAAGTATTAGCACAGACACAAACTTGTTTACTCATAGTGTACAAGCGTCCAACAAAATAGAATCACGGGAAGGCATTTAACATATACAGCTAGACCCTGACTTACGACGGGGTTAGGGACCCAAATCCAGGTCGTAAGTCCGACATGGTCGTAAGTCCGACATAAAAAAAAAAAAAAAAAAAAAATTTAAAATCTACAATGAAATACAGTACACTAAACGTAATAAATAATGAGGAATGGATACAGTACAGTAAAAGTAATTAATAATGAGGACTGGATACAGTGTGACTGAGCACTTACCTTAAATGTAGTCAGCTGAATGCAAACAGGGCCCCCATAATTTTCTATTTACAGGATACATGGAAACTATATTAATTGGAAGAAGCAGAAGAGGAAACGGCTGGGTGGGTCATCAATGTCGCTTTCTTCAGACAGGTTTATGTGCTGTGAATACTTGCTGGTTGAAGGTATTGGTTCATCTTGAGGGAGTGAAGAGGCAGCACTGGTCGGGCGTGAGGAGACAGCACTGGTGGACTTCTTGAAATAGTTGTCCAATTTAGACTGCACAGTTTGCTTTTACTTTTCATTATAAATTTCTCTGTAGCAAGCAAGTGCATCTTGGATCGTTCTGTCAACTTTGGCATAATGCTCATAATTTTGATCCATGCCATCAAACATTTGTGTTGCTTTATTAATTGTAGCAAATGCCTCTGCCATTTGTTTCACTGAAAACTTTTTGGGGGGGTGCAGGTTCTTCTTCTACATCTTGTCTCTCTTCTTCCTCTGCATTTTTCTGTGCATCTAGTTCAATAAGATCCTCGTTACTGAGCTCTTCTGCTACACTCTCAACTAACTGTCCAACATCTTCATTATCAATTTCTAACTCCAGCTGTTTACCTAACTCCACTATCTTGTTACTAATATCCGAAATAACTTCATTTTCATTAAATCCTTTGAAACTGTGCACATATCTTTTCAGGATTTTCTTCCATATTCCATTCATGCAATGTTTTGTAACCTGATCCCATGCTGTACTAATATTCTTTATACATGACAAAATGTTGTACTCCTTCCAAAACTGTCTGAGCGTTTTCTCACCTTCAGTAGCAGCAACAGCCTGAGCGAAGGTCGTGCGTAAATAATACGCTTTAAAGGCAGCAATAGCACCTTGATCCATGGGTTGGATGATAGAGGTAGTGTTAGGTGGAATGTACACTACCTTAACATCAGGGTGCATGTCGCCCAGGTGTGGTGGGTGTCCCAGAGCATTATCCCAAATCAGTAAAATCTTGAATGGAATCATCACTACATATAACACCACCCTATCATCACTACATATAACAACATCCATCATCACTACATATAACACCATCCATCATCATCACTACATATAACACCATCCATCATCATCACTACATATAACACCACCCTATCATCACTACATATAACAACATCCATCATCACTACATATAACATTATCCATCATCACTACATATAACACCATCGATCATCATCACTACATATAACACCATTCATCATCATCACTACATATAACACCATCCTATCATCACTACATATAAAAACATCCACCATCACTACATATAACACCATCCATCATCATTACATATAACACCATCCATCATCATCACTACATATAACACCATCCATCATCATCACTACAAATAACACCATCCATCATCATCACTACATATAACACCATCCATCATATAACACTACATCATACTTATAACAACATCCATCATCATACATATACACCATCCATCATCACTACATATATCATCACTACATATAACACCATCCATCACTACATATAACACCACTCCGTCATCACTACATATAACAACATCCATCATCACTACATATAACACCATCCATCATCACTACATATAACACCATCCATCATCACTACATATAACACCACCCTATCATCACTACATATAACAGCATCCATCATCACTACATATAACATCATCCATCATCACTACATTTTACACCACCTTATCATCGCTACATATAACACCATCCATCATCACTACTATAACATCATCCATCATCACTACATATAACACCATCCATCATCACTACATATAACACCATCCATCATCATCAGTACATATAACACCATCCATCATCACTACATATAACACCACCCTATCATCACTACATATAACAACATCTATCATCACTACATATAACACCATCCATCATCACTACATATAACACCATCCATCATCACTACATATAACACCATCCATCATCACTACATATAACACCATCCCATCATCACTACATATAACACCATCCATCATCACTACACTACCCATCATCACTACATATAACACCATCCATCATCACTACATATAACACCATCCATCATCACCACATATAACACCATCCATCATCACTACATATAACACCATCCATCATCACCACAAATAACACCATCCATCATCACTACATATAACACCATCCATCATCACCACATATAACACCACCCTTCATCACTACATATAACACCATCCATCATCACCACATATAACACCATCCATCATCACCACATATAACACCATCCATCATCACTACATATAACACCATCCATCATCACCACATATAACACCACCCTTCATCACTACATATAACACCATCCATCATCACTACATATAACACCATCCATCATCACCACATATAACACCATCCATCATCACCACATATAACACCATCCATCATCACCACATATAACACCATCCATCATCACCACATATAACACCATCCATCATCACCACATATAACACCATCCATCATCACCACATATAACACCATCCATCATCACCACATATAACACCATCCATCATCACCACATATAACACCATCCATCATCACCACATATAACACCATCCATCATCACCACATATAACAACATCCATCATCACTACATATAACACCATCCATCATCACAACATCCATCATCACTACATATAACACCATCCATCATCACTACATATAACACCATCCATCATCATCACTACATATAACACCATCCATCATCATCACTACATATAACACCATCCATCACCACTACATATAACACCATCCATCATCATCACTACATATAACAACATCCATCATCACTATGTATAACATCATCCATCATCCCTACATTTAAGACCACCCATCATCACTACATATAACACCACCCATCATCACTACATATAACAACATCCATCATCACTACATATAACATCAACCATCATCACCACATATGACACCACCCTATCATCACTACATACATATACATCATCCACTCATCAATACATATAAGGCCCATCCATCATCACTTACATATAAACATCATCCATCATCACTACATATAACACCATCCATCATCACTACATATAACACCACCCATCATCACTACATATAACATCATCCATCATCACTACATATAACACCATCCATCATCACTACATATAACACCATCCATCATCACTTCATATAACACCACCCATCATCACTATATATAACATCCATCATCATTACATATAACATCATCCATCATCACTACATATAACACCATCCATCATCACTACATATAATAACATCTATCATTACTACATATAACACCACCCATCATCACCACATATAACATCATCCATCATCACTACATATAACACCATCCATCATCATCACTACATATAACACCATCCACTTCATCATCACTACATATAACACCATCCATCATCATCACTACATATAACACCATCCATCATCATCACTACATATAACAACATCCATCATCACTACATATAACACCATCCATCATCACTACATATAACAACATCCATCATCACTACATATAACACCATCCATCATCACTACATATAACACCATCCATCATCATCACTACATATAACACCATCCATCATCATCACTACATATAACACCATCCATCACCACTACATATAACACCATCCATCATCATCACTACATATAACAACATCCATCATCACTATGTATAACATCATCCATCATCCCTACATTTAAGACCACCCATCATCACTACATATAACACCACCCATCATCACTACATATAACAACATCCATCATCACTACATATAACATCAACCATCATCACTACATATGACATCATCCATCATCACTAGATATAACACCATCCATCATCATCACTACATATAACACCATCCATCATCATTACATATAACACCATCCATCATCATTACATATAACACCATCCATCATTATCACTACATATAACAACATCCATCATCATCACTACATATAACACCATCCATCATCATCACTACATATAACACCATCCATCACCACTACATATAACACCACCCTATCATCACTACATATAACACCATCTATCATCACTACATATACATCATCAATCATCACTACATATAACACCACCCTATCATCACTACATATAACACCATCCATCATCACTACATATAACACCATCCATCACCACTACATATAACACCATCCATCATCATCACTACATATAACACCGCCCTATCATCACTACATATAACACCATCCATCATCATCACTACATATAACACCATCCATCATCATCACTACATATATCACCGCTCTATCATCACTACATATAACACCATCCATCATCATCACACTTATAACACCGCCTATCATCACTACATATAACAGCATCATCATCACTACATGTAACAACATCCATCATCATCACTACATAACACCCATCCATCATCATCACTACATATAACACCATCCATCATCATCACTACATCAACACCATCCATCATCATCACTACATATAACATCGTCCATCATCATCACTGCATATAACACCATCCATCATCATCACTACATATAACACCATCCATCATCATCACAACATATAACATCATCCATCATCATCACTACATATAACACCATCCATCATCATCACTTCATATAACACCACCCTATCATCACTACATATAACAACATCCATCATCACTACTTATAACAACATCCATCATCATCACTACATATAACACCACCCATCATTACTACATATAACCCCACCCTATCATCACTACATATAACAACATCCATCATCACTACATATACATCATCCATCATCACTACATATATCACCATCTATCATCATCACTACATATAATGCCATCCATCATCATCACTACATATAACACCATCCATCATCATCACTACATATAACACCATCCATCATCACTTACATATAACACCACCCTATCATCGCCTACATATAACAACATCCATCATCACTGCCTATAACATCATCCATCATCACTACATATAACACCATCCATCATCACTACATATAACACCACCCCTATCACATCACTACATATAACCAGCATCCGTCGTCCTGCATGTAACCAGTTTCCATATTCGTCACTACATGTAGCATCATCCATCATCATCACTATATATAACATCATCCATCATCACTACATATAACAAGATCCAATATCATCACTACATATAACACCATCCATCATCACTACATATAACACCATCCATCATCATCACTACATATAACACCATCCATCATCACTACATATACATCATCCATCATCACTACATATATCGCCATCTATCATCATCACTACATATAATACCATCCATCATCATCACTACATATAACACCAGACATCATCATCACTACATATAACACCATCCTTCATCACTACATATAACACCACCCTATCATCACTACATATAACAACATCCATCATTACTACATATAACAATATCCATCATCATCACTACATATAACACCATCCATCATCATCACTATATATAACATCATCCATCATCACTACATATAACACCATCCATCATCATCCCTACATATAACACAATCCATTATCACTACATATAACACCATCGATCATCATCACTACATATAACACCATCCATCATCACTACATATACATCATCCATCATCACTACATATATCACCATCTATCATCATCACTACATATAATACCATCCATCATCATCACAACATATAACACCATCCATCATCATCACTACATATTACACCATCCATCATCACTACATATAACACCACCCTATCATTACTATATATAACAACATCTATCATCACTACATATAACAACATCCATCATCATCACTACATATAACACCATCCATCATCACTACATATAACACCACCCTATCATCACTACATATAACACCATCCATCATCACTACATATAACAACATCCATCATCATCACTACGTATAACACCATCCATCATCATCACTACATATAACACCATCCATCATTATCACTACATATAACACCATCCATCATCATCACTACATATAACATCATCCATCATCATCACTACATATAACACCATCCATCATCATCACTACATATAACACCATCCATTATCATCACTACATTTAACATCATCCATCATCATCAATACATATAACACCATCCATCATCACTACATATACATCATCCATCATCACTACATATATCACCATCTATCATCATCACTACATATAATGCCATCCATCATCATCACTATATATAACACCTTCCATCATCATCACTACATATAACACCATCCATCATCACTACATATAACACCACTCTATCATCACTACATGTAACAACATCCATCATCCGCTACATATATCACCGTCTATCATCATCCGCCATATAATGCCATCCATCATCATCACTATATATAACACCTTCCATCATCATCACTACATATAACACCATCCATCATCACTACATATAACACCACTCTATCATCACTACATATAACAACATCCATCATCACTACTATAACATCATCCATCATCAGTACATATAACACCGCCCTATCATCACTACAAATAACACCATCCATCATCATCACTACATATAACACCATCCATCATCATCACTACATATATCACCGCCCTATCATCACTACATATAACACCATCCATCATCATCACTACATATAACACCACCCTCTCATCAATACATATAACAACATCCATCATCACTACTATAACATCATCCATCATCACTACATATAACACCACCCTATCATCACTACATATAACAACATCCATCATCACTACATATAACAATATCCATCATCATCACTACATATAACACCATCCATCATCATCACTATATGTAACATCATCCATCATCACTACATATAACACCATCCAATATCATCACTACATATAACACCATCCATCATCACTACATATAACACCATCCATCATCATCACTACATATAACACCATCCATCATCACTAAATATACATCATCCATCATCACTACATATATCACCATCTATCATCATCACTACATATAATACCATCCATCATCATGCTACATATAACTGCCAGACATCATCATCACTACATATAACACCATCCATCATCACTACATATAACACCATCCATCATCACTACATATAACACCATCCATCATCACTACATATAATACCATCCATCATCACTACATATAACACCATTCATCATCACTACATATAACACCATCCATTATCACTACATATAACACCACCCATCATCACTACATATAACACCATCCATCATCACTACATATAACACCACCCATCACCACTACATATAACACCATTCATCATCACTACATATAACACCATCCATCATCACTACATATAACACCATCCATCATCACTACATATAACACCATCCATCATCACTACATATAACACCATCCATCATCATCACTACATATAACACCATCCATCATCACTACATATAACACCACCCTATCATCACTACATAAACACCATCCATCATCACTACATATAACACCATCCATCATCACTACATATAACACCACCCTATCATCCCTACATATAACAACATCCATCATCATCACTACATATAACACCACCCTATCATCACTACATATAACAACATCCATCATCACTACATATAACACCATCCATCATCATCACTACACATAACACCATCCATCATCATCACTATATATAACATCATCCATCATCACTACATATAACACCATCCATCATCATCACTACATATAACATCATCCATCATCATCACTACATATAACACCATCCATCATCATCACTACATATAACACCATCCATCATCACTACATATAACCAACATCCATCATCACTACATATAACACCATCCATCATCATCACTACATATAACACCACCCTATCATCACTACATATAACACCACCCTATCATCACTACATATAACACCATCCATCATCATCACTACATATAACACCATCCATCATCATCACTACATATAACACCATCCATCATCACTACATATAACACCACCCTATCCTCACTACATATACATCATCAATCATCACTACATATATCACCATCTATCATGATCACTACATATAACACCATCCATCATCATCACTACATATAACACCATCCATCATCATCACTACATATAACAACATCCATCATCACTTCATATAACACCACCCTATCATCACTACATATAACAACATCCATCATCACTACTATAACATCATCCATCATCACTACATATAACACCATCCATCATCACTACATATAACACCACCCTATCATCACTACATATAACAACATCCATCATCACTACATATAACAATATCCATCATCATCACTACATATAACACCATCCATCATCACTATATATAACATCATCCATCATCAATACATATAACACCATCCAATATCATCACTACATATAAAACCATCCATCATCACTACATATAACACCATCCATCATCATCACTACATATAACACCATCCATCATCACTACATATACTTCATCCATCATCACTACATATATCACCATCTATCATCATCACTACATATAATACCATCCATCATCATCACTACATATAACACCATCCATCATCATCACTATATATAACATCATCCATCATCACTACATATAACACCATCTATCATCATCACTACATATAACACCATCCATCATCACTACATATAACACAATCGATCATCATCACTACATATAACACCATCCATCATCACTACATATATATCATCCATCATCACTACATATATCACCATCTATCATCATCACTACATATAATACCATCCATCATCATCACTACATATAGCACCATCCATCATCATCACTACATATTACACCATCCATCATCACTACATATAACACCACCCTATCATTACTATATATAACAACATCCATCATCACTACTATAACATCATCCATCATCGCTACATATAACACCATCCATCATCACTACATATAACACCACCCTATCATCACTACATATAACAACATCCATCATCACTACATATAACAACATCCATCATCATCACTACATATAACACCATCCATCATCACTACATATAACACCACCCTATCATCACTACATATAACACCATCCATCATCACTACATATACATCATACATCATCACTACATATATCACCATCTATCATCATCACTACATATAACACCACCCTATCCTCACTACATATAACAACATCTATCATCATCACTACATATAACACCACCCTATCCTCACTACATATAACAACATCCACCATCACTACATATAACACCATCCATCATCACTACATATAACACCATCCATCATCATCACTATATATAACATCTCATCCATCATCACTACATATAACACCATCCATCCATCACTACATATAACACCATCCATCATCATCACTACATATAACACCACCCTATCATCACTACATATAACACCATCCATCATCACAACATATACATCATCCATCATCACTACATAAATCACCATCTGTCATCATCACTACATATAACACCATCCATCATCATCACTACATATAACACCATCCATCATCACTACATATAACACCACCCTTTCATCACTACATATAACAACATCCATCATCACTACTATAACATCATCCATCATCACTACATATAACACCATCCATCATCACTACATAAATCACCATCCTTCATCATCACTACATATAACACCATCCATCATCATCACTACATATAACACCATCCATCATCACTACATATAACACCACCCTTTCATCACTACATATAACAACATCCATCATCACTACTATAACATCATCACTACATATAACACCATCATCATCACTACATATAACACCATCCATCATCATCACTACATATAACACCATCATCATCACTACATATATGCCACCTATTATCACTACATATAACACCACCCTATCATCACTACATATAACACTATCCATCATCACTACATATAACACCATCCATCATCACTACATATAACACCATCCATCATCACTACATATAACACCATCCATCATCACTACATATAACACTATCCATCATCACTACATATAACACTATCCATCATCACTACATATAACACTATCCATCATCACTACATATAACACCATCCATCATCACTACATATAACACTATCCATCATCACTACATATAACACCATCCATCATCACTACATATAACACCATCCATCCTCACTACATATAACACAATCCATCATCACTACATATAACACTATCCATCATCACTACATATAACACCATCCATCATCACTACATATCACACTATCCATCCTCACTACATATAACACCATCCATCATCACTACATATAACACTATCCATCATCACTACATATAACACCACCCATCATCACTACATATAACACCATCCATCATCATCACTACTTATAACATCATCCATCATCATCACTACATATAACACCATCCATCATCACCACATATAACACTATCCATCATCATCACTACTTATAACATCATCCATCATCATCACTACATATAACACCATCCATCATCATCACTACATAACACCATCCATCATCATCACTACATAGCACCATCCATCCATCATCACTACATATAATACCACCCTATTATCACTACATATAACACCACCCTATCATCACTACATATAACAACATCCATCATCACTACATATAACACTATCCATCATCATCACTACTTATAACATCATCCATCATCATCACTACATATAACACCATCCATCATCATCACTACATATAACACCATCCATCATCATCACTATACAGTATATAACATCATCCATCATCACTACATATAACACCATCCATCATCATCACTACATATAACATCATCCATCATCATCACTACATATAACACCATCCATCATCACTACATATTAAAAAAATCTTCACTTATATATCACTGTCCTCCACTATAGATCATGGACACAAATTCCAACCTTAATATAAATTGTTATTTTATATCATTTTTGTATTTATGTCTTGTTTTTTCTCCTCAATGACATCTCAGGATGGAAGGTGACCATATAATTGATATTACAATGTCTCTCTTATCTGTGTTGGAGTTCAAGACTAGTTATAAGGGAAAGGACTCCTTCCTCTTGTACGTAAAGACCAAAGTGATTTTTACTGGGAATCCAAATGACATGGTCGTTAAGGATGATTTCTTTCAAAATTACTATAAATTCTGCATGGAGACGGAGCTGCCCTATGCATTGTCGCTGAACATTGCTAAGCATCTCAAGGGTTCAGGATTTGTTTCTCGGCGTCAAGGTCCCAACGGCAACCAACGCTTTTGCTACGTTGGGGTGGCATGGCCCAAGGGCATCGACTACACCACGGTCCACCCGGGTCAGGCCGGCCGCAAAAGAAAACTACTTAAACCAGAAGAGGATCGCAAAAGAAAGATGAAGCTGTTTGAGAAGTCGAAGAAGAAATTGCATGATACTGAGCCGTACATCCTTGAATGGGACTGGACTAAGCAAGCATTGATTTACACAAAGAAGGAAGATGAGTCGACACCACAGGCCATGTCAGAGGGAAATGAAAACAACAATGAGTCAACAGAACTGGTCAAAGAATTAGACAGCCATGTACAGGCACAGTTGTCAGTGGGACAAGAGAACAGTCAAGAACCTACAGAAAAAATCCCGGATTTTGGGAGTGAAACACAATTTTTGCTTCCCCTCATAGAGGACTTAGTATTTGAATGAGTAAGACAGCGGAAGATTTATTTTTTGTACTGGACAATATAGTTCGATAAAAGCTTATTATGGTACTGTCAATATTTATTTATTCATTTATTTTTATTTTTATTTTTTTTTTATGGGGATTAGCCCACCCGGGCACAGGTCACTGACCCACATCGGGGCCTGGGGGGCGACAATTTAATAGTAATAGTAATTCATAGTAAATAAAATTTATAATAAAAAGTAAAATAAAATAATAATAATAACAACACTGTAATAATGATAATAAAGAAAAGCAAAACAATAATCAATAGTGAGAAATGCTATATGTATAGTATGTTGTGTTGTCAATAGTAAGAGAAACAATTGAGATCCTGCAATTGTGTGTAAATGAGGCAGAAAGACAGATCAGCAACCTGGGACTTGGTCACAATATTCGTGATGCCATATGGCAGCAGGGTCTACCATTAGACAACACATTATGCTTCCAATATCTTCTCAGGCGGTAGTACCTCCCTGTTTGATAGCTGCCTGCTACCTACTACCTAGTCAGCACACAACTAGTTTACAATTCCTTAGTCTTCTCACTTTATATTAATCACAACAATTGCACAATACTTGCACAACAATTGTCTTCAGTTGTTCTGCTCGGCTTAGTCTTTACACTTGGAACGGTGGCAAATGACTTTGCCATGGGAGAGGAGAGAGAGAAGGGAAACATAGAAATGAGAAGTAAAGTAGTAGGGGGTGATAGCAGGTGGGCTGTCCACCTACAGTAGCCGAGTCGAGGTGATTGGTTGGGGTGATGGCCACACGCAGCAGACGCCCGCCACTCAAGGGGGGCAAGGGTGGGAGGGGGGGGCTAAGCTAGTTAGACATTCATTAGTGTAATGGGTGTTAATTTATGTTTCTTAAAGGGTGGTGTTATTTGTTCACATCTATGTGTAAAGTGGGTCTTGTTTTATGTTAGCGTGGAGGCTCTTGGGCCACCAGCTGTGTGTTCTTGTGGTTTCTTTTTTTTAACTGGGTTAGCTGTTGTATGGCAGGTAGGGTACAAGGGACGGAGGCACCAAGATATTTAAAAGAAGAAATATAGTCAATAGTGTTGTTACCTATCTTGATCTTGGTGGGGCCTCGTTTGTGGTTACCAGGTTGGTTGTTGAACATGAGTTGAGCTGTGTCTGTGTGTGTTGATACAGTACTCCTTCGGCCTCGTCTCTGTACTATCAGTCTCGGGGTCACAAGTTAATTACTGTATCTTACCTGTAGTTATGAGACAGCTGGTGGAGCCCGTCTGACACCTATGAATTAAGATGGTGGACGTGGGCCAAGACCTTATACCTGACGTAGGGCCGAGGGTTTGTGTACAGTATTGACTTAATTTACTCACCTGGTCCGTACGTTCGTCTTTCCACCTTCAATATTTTTTTCTCACCAACTACCACCTTGTTAGTTCGGGCGGCTGGTCTGTTCTTACTTACTTTGTTATTAATTTTATCGTGTAGTGTTAAGTGCAGGAGGGAATCTGAGGTGTTTGGTAGGGTCACGCTGGATAACACCCTTCTCACGGCCATATAGATGCAGGACTCGAACCCAGGGCATAATGGAGAGAGATAGCACCAATACCCCGAGAGAGTTATTCTTCCTATTATCTTATTATTCTTATTTAGGACCATTTGGGGATACAGGAGGTCAGGCGCCGCCATTTTGTTGACGTCTCGGGTCACGACATGGCCGGCCGCCCACAGTGCCACAACACAGAGGGCGGTGGCACTCATTACCCATGACCAGTAATCAACACTGTTATATATTTTTCTCTTTACGATCTATTTGATATTGTGGTCATCATAGTATTACTAATAAGGAAACAACAAATGGAATCATAATTATCTTAAACTCTTTCCAAACATACTGTAAATTTCTCTCTCAAACTCACTTGATCAATTTTTAGAAACAACTTGATCACTTTCCCAAAACTTGATCACTTCCCCAAACCTTGACTATTTTACCTGAACTGAACATTCAGGAAATATGAAGAAAACCTGACGACATTAGCTTGTTGTTGACCTCTGTTGCCTGTTGTTGGCCTGTGTTGTCTGTTGTTGACCTCTATTGCCTGTTGGTGACCTTTGTTTGTTGAAGACCTCTGTTGCTCCCTGTTAAGGCTATATAGGTCCCTGTCATGGCTATAGGTCCCTGTCATGGCTATAGGTCCCTGTCAAGGCTATAGGCCCCTGTCAAGGCAATAGGTCCCTGTCATGGCTATAGGTCCCTGTCAAGGCTATAGGCCCCTGTCAAGGCTATAGGCCCCTGTCAAGGCAATAGGTCCCTGTCATGGCTATAGGTCCTTGTCATGGCTAATAGGTCCTTTTGTTGGTCAGGTAAACATTTAGGATCATTTGGGGATACAGGAGGTCAGGCGCCGCCATCTTGTTGACGTCCCGGGTCACGACATGGCCGGCCGCCCACAGTGCCACAACACGGGGGAGGGCGGCGGCACTCATGGCACTCATCACCCATGGCCAGTGATTAAGCCTGTAATTGTTGGTTATCATTACAGCATTAATTAACCCTTATCACTAATTAAAATTGATAAATATTCAGAAAACAAAAAAATCGACAGTTCTTTAGTTCAACAGTCATGGCTCCCTACTGTCTGTTTATTACACATCATTATTATTATTGATCATATTACACCCTGTTGGTTATGTGTGATCAGAGACTTGTTACCTTGTGGTCAGTAGTACAAGTTGACCTCATATGACCCAGTAAACACAGTCACGCGATTTAGCAAGCAAGCAAGATACATTTGTTAAAAGTGATTATTTCTATGGCGTAAAGATAAATATTTTACAGGAATTAATATCAAAACTTGTTCCACTTACCTGTGTGACGATAATGAACGACAGTATTAAGTAGTGACTATGAGACCTGTATGAGAAGTTACTTGTGTTGTAGGACTATTACAGTGGCTGGTTATATGTTGTTAAGTACACTAAGGTTGTTAGGGGTCACAACAAGACGATTACAACACTTAATGAAAGGTTTAAGTTGTTGCTGTGTGGTCCGCCATCTCTTCTGTGATTGGCTGAATGATCTGACAGAATCTAATAGGTCCTGACGTGATTAAGGACAAAGAGGAAAATTCTTTGTAAGCACAAAAAAGTGACGTCATCATAGCGAGGTAAACAATGATTCCGTGAGAGAAATTTATATATTATTATCGTAGACCTGTGTGTGTGTTGTAGCAGGTATTAATTAACACAGGTGAATATGGTATTAATTAACACAGGTAGATAAGGTAAAGGTGATACATCCTTGATAATATTAACTTACTCTTCCACTATTACATGTGTCCTTATTGCCCTCATTGTCTTCATTTGGTTGTTATTGAGGAGTTAATTAAGGTAGTTGAGCTCACCTTGCTGACGTCTTACACCTTGCTGACGTCTTACACCTTGCTGACGTCTTACACCTTGCTGACGTCTTACACCTTACTGACGTCTAACACCTTGCTGACGTCTTAATTATCAGCTGACAGTCGGGATCAGGTATGTTGTTGTGACAGATATACTAACATTAACAGAAGAATAGACGCATATTATCAATGATTGATCTGAATGGTTATATACAATCACAATACACCTGTAAGTTCGATCTAATTTACCTTACCTGATTGATTTACAGGAGTTATCTTATGGCCGATCAGTTTGACGTCAGTAGTGGGGAAATTTCTTGAATCAATTATAGCAGATAGCATCCGATCGCATCTAGAGAAAAGCAAATTAATCTACGACTCTCAACATGGGTTTACAAAGGGAAAATCTTGTAACAAATCTGCTAACGTTTTTAGGAAAGTCTTCGAGGTAGTAGATAATGACGAAAATTACGATGTTATTTACTTAGACTTTAGCAAAGCATTTGACAGAGTACCGCATCAGAGGCTTCTGAGAAAAATTAAGGCTCATGGTATCGAGGGGAAAGTTTTAAATTGGATAAAATCATGGCTCACCGATAGAACGCAGAGGGTCAGCGTAGATGGTGTTAAATCTGAGTGGGCCCGTGTAACCAGTGGGGTTCCCCAGGGAATTGATACTAGGCCCACTCTTGTTCATTGTCTGCATAAACGATCTGAATACTGGGTCAACATTGAAGGCATAAGCAAGTTTGCGGATGACACCAAAATAGGGCGGCAGATTAATTCAGGGCAGGATGCAAATGCATTACAGGAGGATCTAAATAAACTGCAGGGGTGGTCTGAAAAATGGCAAATGAAATTCAACACCAGCAAGTGCAGCATACTTAATATTGGAAGAACAAATACTGTCGATGTATACAGCCTTAACAACATCAACCTAGAGAAGTCGACTTGTGAAAGAGACCTAGGGGTACTTGTAAGCCCGGACCTACAGCCTAGAAAACAGTGCGTTAATGTTCGAAATAAGGCAAACAGAGTATTGGGTTTTATATCTAGAAGTGTAAGTAATAAGAGTGCAGAGGTCTTATTGCAACTATATCTTGCGCTAGTCAGGCCGCACCTCGATTATGCGGTTCAGTTCTGGTGCCCTTATTATAGAATGGATATCAATTCACTAGAGTCAGTGCAGCGAAGAATGACGAAAATGATTCCGGGACTTAAGGAAACCTTTACATATCAAGATTAAGTTAAAGAAACTTAACTTGTTCATCAGGTGACATGTTCATCAGGTGTTATATTCATCAGATGGCATGTTCATCAGGTGTCTTGTTCATCAGGTGACATGTTCATCAGGTGTCTTGTTCATCAGGTGACATGTTCATCAGGTGTTATGTTCATCAGGTGACATGTTCATCAGGTGTCATGTTCATCAGGTGACATGTTCATCAGGTGTCATGTTCATCAGGTGTCATGTTCATCACGTGTCATGTTCATCAGGTGTCATGTTCATCACGTGTCATGTTCATCAGGTGTCATGTTCATCACGTGTCATGTTCATCAGGTGACAGTGACAGTCATCTTATTTGTATTCATATCATTTGTTGTCCTGTCATGTTCTTTGTTTTATAATAGTTTGAGTTTATAGTATTTACCGTGTGCTATATTTCTATGAGACTTCTGGAGTTTTATAGTTCATTATACCTTGAAGTTTATTATTATGTTAAAGTAACTCTATAGTTCTCTTAGAATTTCCTGAGGGGCTGTATCCATGTTTTGTATTTTGTCTGTAATATCTGTACAATGTTTACCTCAAGATACAGCCAACACACACACACACACACACGCGCACACACACATACACACACACACACACACACACACACACACACATACACACATACATACACACACACACACACACACACACACACACGATTCACCATTATAGATTGATAAATACTTTACCAGGTGTTGGCCAGAATCACCAACACTACATGATCTAGATCAGGGGTTCTCAACCAGGGGGGAATTCAGGTTTTCAGGGGGGGGGAGGGGAACTGATTCGGGAGCAAGAGATATGTTCGATGAGAAATCAATCACAGAATTTTGGCCCTTGATGTGCGATTCCTACCCAAAAGTGGCAGAAAGAGCTATCCGTGCATTGCTTCCGTTTGTGTCGACATATCTTTGTGAGTCAGGCTTTTCAACTCTGTTGCAAATTAAAACGAAGCAACGTATTAGATTAGAGGTAGAAAATGACCTGCGTTGTGCCCTTTCAAGCACTCCTCCGCGTATCCCAGAATTGGCGAAGAAAAAACAATCACAGGTTTCTCATTGACTGTAATCTTCATCTGAATAAAATTAATTACAAATTTACAATATCCTGGTATTCTATTGAACTTTTTGTTTATTGCATTATGCTTCAGTTTGGTCTGTTAAGTAATTCATTATAAAAAAAAAAAAAACTATTTTACTTTTATTCAAGTTTTATAAATCCATCAACATTTTCAATTGGCATTTAATTTGTAAAACTCCACTATAAAAATACTCCATGTAAAATTGTAAATGTATATGTACTAATATGGAAAAAATAAAGGATTTTCAGAATTATATGCATATTATTTGGAATGCACTTTTTGAGGCAAACAATCTTGGAAAGGAGGGGGGAATGACATTCTGACATATGGTGAAAGGGGTGCATGGGGCAAACAAGGTTGAGAACCACTGATCTAGATACTGGGATCAGCAGTGACATAAGCAAGTTTGCGGATGACACCAAAATAGGGCGGCAGATTAATTCAGGGCAGGATGCAAATGCACTACAGTGCGTTCATGTTCGGAATAAGGCAAACAGAGTATTGGGTTTTATATCGAAAAGTGTAAGTAATAGGAGTGGGGAGGTCATATTGCAATTATATCTTGCGCTAGTCAGGCCACACCTCGATTATGCTGTTCAGTTCTGGTGCCCTTATTATAGAATGGATATCAATTCACTGGAGTCGGTGCAGCGAAGAATGACGAAAATGATTCCGGGACTTAGAAACCTTCCATATCAAGATAAGTTAAAGAAACTTAACTTGCATTCCCTAGAAAGACGAAGAGTGCTGGGAGATATGATAGAAGTATTTAAGTGGGTGAAAGGAATCAATAAAGGGGATATAGATAAAGTTCTTATAATATCCGAGCAGGATAGGACTCGGAGCAACGGATTCAAGTTAGATAAGTTTAGGTTTAGGAGGGAGATAGGAAGAAACTGGTTCACAAATAGGGTGATGGACGAGTGGAACAAGCTTAGCAACTTTTCAGTAAGTGCGGGAACTCTGAAAAGTTTCAAATGGAGGCTAGATAGATTCATGGATGATAGAGAGTGGTAGTAACTCTCCACAGGAGCTGCCATGCACAGGCCAACCGGCCTATTGCAGACTCCTTATTTTCTTATGTTCTTATGTTCTTATTACAGGTAGCCATGATGGGGTTTAGAGGTCAAATGGCCCATGTAAGATATAACCCTCTGTTGTTTTTAATAGTCTTGGCCAGTATTGACCTCAGGTTCATGGTTTCAATTGATATAATTTTTTTCCATAGGTCTACCAGCCTCTGTATTACAACTTGGCGAGCTCGAGACATGGAAACGTAACCTGGATTTATTACGTTTTGAGACTTGAAGACGTAACCCGGATTTAGTACTTCTTTTATTTTGCTTCTGTATTTTAAAAGTCTTATTGATAATCGTCCTGTTGTGTTTTGTCAGGAGAATATCTCTTATCTCTTAGGAGAATTGCATTACATCTCTCTCTCTCTCTCTCTCTCTCTCTCAGGAAAATAAGACTATTTCTCTATCTCGTGAAAAATCATCTCACACTTATTCACTTACTCTTACGTGACTGATGGTAGAGTTACATTAGGTATTTCACAAATCCTACGAATCCAGACGATTTTGGGTGGGTAAATGGGACCCAAGGTGTGTGTGTGTAGGCGCTAGTGAAGAAAGAAATTGGAAAATAGAAGGACCTATGTGAATGTAAAGACGCTGGGGATGAAAGAAGTTGAAGAAATGATAACTTGCGTATTGTGAGCTATTAAACAACTCACATCTACTCGAGGTGATGAATGAAAAAGAAAATACTTACAGATTAAATAATATCGACTGAGTTATATTGAAAGGTAAATTAATATCTTGGGGTGATTATTATGAGCCTGTATAAATCAAGACTGAAGCTTATTTGTCTTTGTATAGATATGTAAATATCAAGAGATGTGAACACGCCTGACGCCAAGACTCTGTTACCATTCATTGTACCATTTATTCACATGTCTGTATTACCATATTATCATAGCATGTCTGATATCTATGCTTATGTCTAATGCCTATGTTCACTTACTATGTCCCGATATACTATGTCTGTACCGCGCTAGTCGAGTAATTAGAAGACCTCATTTATTGTCCTAGTAATGTCTAGCAACTCTCCTTGCCTAGCTAGCTAACATCCCTCAGATCGGCTTCGGCCTGCCTACGACGAGGAGTTCCTTGTGCTGGCTCCTGTTCCTGTACCGGTTGGTTATCCTGCCAAGTCTTGTACCACTTATTGAATATATCTACTGCTCGTGCTCTGGAGTTTGAAGAACCTTGTCTAGGATTTCATCACACCACATGGCGCAGTTGAGTAGCTCCAACACGACAGTTGACAAGTTGCAGGAGCCGGCCTCGTCTGTTTCCCGGCCTCCTCTGTTTCCCGCCCAGAAGATATACTCCACAGTGCCCCTGGATTTAAAGTGCTTTGTGACCTTGTGAAGTGCCCTAAGTGAAGTGCAGTGCCTTTCATGTCTCTTTGCTATGTTTCTGCGGCCCTACAGGTAGCAGAAACGCCTTCAGCCCAGTTTCCAAGACAGCACTTCCGGCATACATCCTCCATCTGCGCCGGCCCGCAGGCCACTACCTGCGTCCCCCTTCGACTGAGCCAGCACCGCCATCTCGCCCGGGCGCGCGGAGGAATACAGGGACCAGCACCACCGCCGCCAGCCGCCAGCCGCCTCCTCTCACTTCACAAATATTACAGTCAGTACTCTTTTACTTGCCCGCCAGTTCCTGCACTTAGGCAAGTACATTGACGAAAACATAGCACTTCACCTTATTCTCCTTGTCTTTCCCATCGCAACCATACCAAACACGAGATGTCTGACCACGACGATTTGCTGGGAAATTTATATGAGGATTATGAGGAAGACGACGCCTCACAGACCCTCCCACCCCCCCTCACGCCTCACACGCCGGGCGCGCCAAATTCAAAGGATGGGAGCCAGGATATACGTCAGTTAATCCACTTCCTACAAGTTTCCCAAGAGAAGGAAGCCCAAAGACGTCAATTAGAGGAGGAAAAACGACATCAAGAGGAATTGTCAAGACAGTCAGAGGAATCAGCTTACCGTCTTCAACTTCAACAACAACACCAAGCTGATAACCGCAAATTCCTGGACCTATTGGAATTGCTGGCAACGAGGACGACTTCACCAGCTGCCACAACCAATTCGCCAGCTTCAGCCTCTTCATCTATCCTTCAGACAACGCCTCCTCACACGTCACCAATCTCCCCTAGGTATGCCTCAGTGTCTTCTCAACCACCTGCTCCAGTCTCAACTCTCGTCGACCTCTCCGTGCCTCCTCCATTGCCTGCCGTCTCGAGTACACCCCTGCACAGCAAGTCTTCAGTTCCCAGTCCCCCACCTCTTCAATCTGATGCAACATATCAAGTATACCGTCAATGGCGACGTCGTTTCGAAGACTTTGCTGTTATGTCTGACCTCAACCGAATGCCCCCTCATAAACAACTCATCCAATTAAGATCGTGCATTTCCCTCGATGTTCAACGCCTCCTAGAGCACACGCTAGCCATCCCCCCTGACTCCCCCAGGTCAGTGACAGAGGTTTTAAACGCCTTGCAGAGTCATTTCCGTGGCCTCCGCAATGAAGCTTTGCGTCGTAGGGAGCTGCTATCCTGCAAACAAGCTTCTGGGGAATCATTCTCAGACTTCTATGCACGACTTAAGGACCTAGCAACCGGGGTGGACCTATGTACAGGCGATCCTGTAACCTGTGCTGAGATCCAGCTCAAGATGATCTTGCTGATGGGTGTACGTGACGAGGACCTGCTTCAGAAACTCCTCACCCTCGACGCCGCCTCTTCCCTCACCGACTTCGTCACCTGTTGCAGGTCGTATGAGGCCACAAGAGAGGCTGCCTCAGCTATACACTCATCGCCATCTCAAGTTCACGCCGTCTCCACCTACAAGAGGAATCAACGCCAGATGCAGACGGCGTCCTCTCCACAGCCCCCGTCACAGTCACCAGTTTCTTCTCCCGAATCCTGCAGAAACTGTCAGCGCCAGCACGGTCCAGGAAAGTGCCCTGCGGCTGATAGTAAATGTCGAAACTGCGGGTTTCAAGGCCATTGGCCCCGCACAACTCGATGTCCTGCCAACAAGGTCTCATGCAATGCTTGCAACAAGCAAGGACACTTCGCCAAGTGTTGCAGGTCCACCAAGAAGCCTCCATCTCCAGGTCAAAACGTCTCTTCACAGCCCTACAGAACGTCCACACCACCGTCTCCCAAGAACAACAAAGGATGCCGACGCGTGGATGATGCCTCGAGTGACAGGTCCCCCAAGCCCGTCAATGTTCGTCTGTCCTACGGCCCCAACTCTTCCAACCTCCTGATGATACCTGACACGGGCGCGGACATCACGGTGATTGGACCAACACACCTGGACGCCCTCAACATTCCCAGGAGTAGCCTGTCACCCACAGCCATGAACGACGTGCTCACAGCAGACGGGTCCCCGATGGCTCCACCTTTGGGTTGCTTCAAGGCAACACTACAGCTCGGTCCCAAGTCTTGCCTTGCCACAGTCCACGTCCATGAGGGCATCCAAACCCCTCTCTTGTCATGTGGCCATTGTCAGGACTTGGCCATCGTCTCATCCGAGTTCCCAAAGCCCATCCTCGCCGTGACACACCTCAACAGGTGTGCAGAGATACCTGTTTCAGCCATGACCACACCTGCTGCCGCCCGGGAGTTTTTTCTTCGTCAGTTCAGCGACGTCCTTGTCTCCAAGTCCGACCTCCAGAAGACGCCGCTCAAGAAGATGACAGGCCCCCCGATGAGAATCTACCTCAAGCCTGGCGCGACGCCTTTCGCCACCCACACACCCAGACCTATCCCCTTTGCCCTACGGGACAAGGTGAAGGCGGAGCTCGATTCTCTGGTGCAGCAGGGGATCATCAGACGCGCCGGTGAGGAGCCCTCCGAGTGGTGCCACCCTATGGTCTTGGCACCCAAGCCTGTAGGTGTTCGCATCACAGTGGACCTCACCCATCTCAACTCGCAGGTCTCCCGTCCCGCCCATCCATCGCCTACGCCCATTCAAGCAGTCCGCAGCGTCACCCCGTCTGCAAAGTTCTTTACCACGGCGGATGCACTACATGGGTACTGGCAAGTCGACCTGGCGGAAGAAGATCGCCACCTCACTACATTCATCACGCCCTACAGCCGCTTCCAACACTGCCGCGGACCCATGGGCTTCGCAGCAACGGGGGATGCGTACTGCCTCCGTGGGGATATGGCTCTGCAGGGTGTCACCAACTGCGTGAAGGTCGTAGATGACATCCTGCTCTTCGACGATGATCTCCTGGCCCACTTGAACCGAGTTCATCTGATGCTCACAAGATGTCGTGCCCATGGTATCACCCTGAACAAAGATAAATTTGTGGTCGCCGCCCCCCAAGTTAACTACTGCGGCTACAACATCTCGCCAGAGGGGATCTCAGCTGATGAGGAGAAGGTCAAGGCCATCAGGGACTTCCCTACTCCAGCGAACCTGACCGACCTTCGCTCATTTATGGGCCTGGTAAATCAACTGGCCGACTT
>NW_024724662.1:0-25675 GCF_018991925.1 Homarus americanus
TAAACTTTGCTTCTTGTGTGTGTGTTTTCCTGTGGTTATTCAGGCCATTCGACCAAGAATATTCCTTATTACAAAACTCACATATAAATGTTTTCTCTCTTTTATTGCTATGAAGCAACAGGTGATAGCTAAGGCTGCTTGTAATACATAAATTCTTTCCACAGCGAAACTTTTCTTCCTGTATGTGTGTTTTTCTGTGTTTATTCAGGGCCCTTGGCCCGTAATATCTCTTATCACAACCGATGTTCGCGAAGGGTTTTTTCACAACTTAAAATCTTGCCACATGTGTTACAGAGAAACTTTGGTGGGGATATCTGGTGCTGGTGTTTATTTCTGTGGCGAGCCAGGCTACTCGGCCAATAAAATTTCTCGTCACAACACTCTCATTTAAAAGTTTTCTCTCTTTTAATGCTATGACACTTCTGGTGATGGCGAAGGTTGTTTGCACTACTTAAATTCTTGCCACATACGTTACAGAGAAACTTTGCTTCCTCTGTGTGTGTTTTCCTATGGTTATTCAGGACAGTCGGCCCGTAATATCTCTTCTCACAAAACTCACATTTAAAAGTTTTCTCTACGTTGTGGCGCAACTCATGTTCGCTAAGGCTTCTTTCACTACTTAAATTGTGGCCACATATGTTACAGAGAAACTTGCTGCTTTGTGGGGATGTGTTTAAAATTTCTGTGTTGAGTCAGGCTACTCGTCCAATAAAATTTCTTGTTATAAAACTCACATTTATAAGTTTTCTTTAAGCTGTGACGCAACTGGTGATAGCGAAGGCTGCGTGTACTTCTTAAAATCTTGCCACATACGTTACAGAGAAACTGGCTTTTTTTGTCTTTGTCGGGGGATATATGGTTTTTGTTCTAGTAGGATTTCGGCTGCTTGTGGTGCGTTGTAATGATGTGGAGTTGCAGGTTGTCTTCGTTAATAAACTTCTGTTCACAGTACTCACAAGAAGAATAACGCATACAAATCTTTTGCAGTAACCTCGATCTCGTCAATTCGTCCATAATATTAGCAAATTGACAACAGCGATTTATTCCGGATAATGATTTACTTCGAACAGGGGCCGAAATCCATGATGTGTTTCATTCATGTGGTAATTTAGGCTACGCGGCCAACAAAATTCCTCGTTACAAAAATCACATTTAAAAGTTTTCTTTAAGCAGTGACGCAACTGGTGAATGCGAAGGCTGCTTGTACTACCTAACTTCTTGCCACATACATTACAGAGAGAATTTTCTTCCTGTATGTGTGCTTTCTCTTTTTGTTTTTGTCTTTGTCGCTGTGGCTAAGGCTGCTTGTACTGCTTATATGAATATTCTGCAACTTCGTCAATTCTTCCATAATATTAGAATTGACATAACGGGAAGGAAGGCAATTGGCACCAGAGGGTACCGAGGGTATATGGATTGTTTGTTGGCTAAACCTACAAACCCAGGCCACTCGGCCAATATTATTTCTTTTATCGCTAATGAGCAACTGATGATTGCTAAGGTGTATTGCACTACTTATATTCTTGCCACGCCACATATGTTACAGAGAAACCTGCTTCCTTGGGAATGTGTGTTTGTTTTTGTGGTAACCCAGGCTACTCGCCCAATAATATTCCTTGTCACAAAACTCACATTTAAATGTTTTACTTTTTTTTCACTGTGGAGCAACCGGTGATTACGAAGGCTGCTTGTACTACTTAAATTCTTGCCACATACGTTAGAGAAATTTGCTTTTTTTGTCTTTGTCGGGGGATATATGCGGATATATGCTTGTTGAGAGCTGTAGGCTAGTCTTATTTTATTGCATCCGTCGCCATCTGTAAAAAATACAAAATACATTATAAAAAATATATTATAACTTGTCTCATACTCAAATTTTAAAACCCTGTGTGTGTGTGTCTGTGTGTGTGTGTGTGTATGTGTGTGTGTGTGTATGTGTGTGTATGTGTGTGTGTGTATGTGTGTGTGTGTATGTGTGTGTAGTGGGGTGGGAGGAGGAGTATTTACTTTATTCCGGATAATGACTGCTGCCGAATATAGTGTCTGTCTCTTCCTCTTCCTCCTTGGGTTGTAGCATATTTACTTCGGACAGGGGCACATCATCGAACTCGCATTCCTCCCATTCCTCCTCCTCCTCCTTGACTACATCATGGTGGTTACAAGTGTTCCCTGAGGAATGCAGTGATGGGTAGGGAAACACCGTGGAACACTGAAGTCCGTTTATTATGGATGAGAGAAATACAAGTGGTGACTAGTGTGTGCCATGCACGGCTCACACAGTCAGACTGAGGCTGCCTTGCCATATGGCAGCCTCGGGGCAATGTTGCCACATAACGTGCAGTGTTGCCACGTGATGATATATATAAATGCTACTCGGCACAGTAGCTTATATACAGGGTTGCTACTCGGCACAGTAGCTTATATACATAACCTACACATCAAGCAAATCTAATTCATCACCCTCCTCTTCCTTAGGGTGTAGTTTACCCTCAGGTAATTCTTCTACTTCAGGTAGCTTATAATAATCCTTTTTCTCCCGCTCCTTATCATCCTCCTTCTTCTTCTTGGCAAGAGTGCACTTAGCCTGGTGTTTACTTAGGCCGGAAGGCCAAATATATTTCTTATTACCTATACAATTATATAGCTTGTTCTTTAAATGATTATGATACTTTAAGGCATTTGCAAAATTAAATCCCGTATTACATATCTTACACTTATAAGGCTTGTCCGATAAATGAATGTTAAGATGGTTTCTTAGGTAAACTTTACTGATTTCCTTCTTACATATGTGACAGCGAACCTATATGTGTGTTTTCATGTGGTCAGTCAGGGCCTTTGGCCCATAATATCTCTTATTACATAACTCACATTTTAAGCTTTTTTCTACATTATGGCGCAACTGGTGTTCGCGAAGGGTTCTTGCACTACTTAAATTCTTGGCACATATGTTACAGAAAAACTTAAAGTTTTTTTTTTGTCTTTTGGAGGAGATGGGGATGTGCTTTTTTTCTGTGTTTATCAAGGGTACTCTGCCTATAATATTTATAAAACTCGCATTTAAAAGTTTTCTCACTTTGGTTGTCACAGTTGTAGTGCATTTTTTATGGATTCTTGTAAGTAACTATGCACAGAGTAGATAGGTGGTGTTACCGGAGGGCTCAAGGAACCGACTACTACTGGCTGTTGAATGGAGTGAAAACTCTTATTGGGCAACTTCTCCCTTCTCCTCCTTAGCTGTGCGGCAAGCAATATCCCTTTTTATATATTTATACTTATAGGACTTATCTGCTAAATGAATATTAAAGTGGTATTTGAAGTGTTCTTTTCTGATGACCTTATTACATATGATACAGAGTTTGCATTTGCGTTTGGCTTTGTGAGTAGTCAAATCCATTTTCATAAAAATGGACCAGCCGGGGAAGATACGATTAGGCTGTCACTAACCTCACTAAGACTGACCCTGAGGCCCTCCCCTCAAATTTTTTACCGTCTCGCGCCTCTTGATGGTAAATGTAAAAACTATCCGAATCTTCCTTTTATTTATATCCGAGTATTACGTCTGTCGTACATGCATTATTAAAATACAAAATCTTGTTCTTTCATTTTATACCAAAAAATGTGAATATACCTCAGTAAATAATAGGGGGGAGCTATTATGTACTCCTGGTGCATAAAATATGGAAAAGTACATAAAACTGGATAAAGGTACATAAAAATGGGTTGTACAAAATAAGCTTTGTCATTTTAGATATTATGGGGGTGAGGATAAGATCCTCGAAAAATACAAATACAATGTAGGTTTGTTTTACCTAAGAGGATAAAAATAATATATTTCAATTTTATATTTGTTTTTAATAATATTTTGTGAGTAGAAAGGCACTCCGATACTGAACCAGTAATAATCTTAGCTTATATTCTACTCTTCTCTACCTCCTCCTTCTTATTCTCCTTCTCATCTTCCTCCTCCTCATTTTCTAATTTCTCTATGTGTACCTTCTCTTCTACAGTTTTATCCTTCTCCACTTAGTTCATCTGACAACGAAGGGAAGACTGGAGATTTTGTTCAGAAGGAAAGCTAGTACTAGTTTTCCGACGAAGACGTTGTATTTTAATGAGACGACGTTCCTCTTACATTTTCTTAGTTGGAACAAAGCTCGTTAAACATTGCTATATATACTACCCAAATCAATCTTTTATCTTCAGATAAGGGTATTAAATTTCTTTTTTGCAAGTTTTATTTAATTCAAAGAATATAGTGTTGCATGATTTCTTAAGTTAATAATTTTCATAAAGTTTGATATATATTGTAAACGAACAGAATTATACAATATTACAGGAGAATAATGGGCACTAATCAACCTTTTTATTTCATATTGCGTCATTAGTCGAGAACCATATCCACAGATATTAAGAGAGTTATTTATTTAAAAAAAAAACTCAACAGTAGCCTCTTTTTGCGGGTTATATATAATATAACTATTATATTTGAAAGGATTATTTTTAAAAATCCAGCCCATTGGGAAAACTACAGTTTGAAATATAATTCCTTCTTCATTAGTACCCCAATCCCTCTCATTTTTATATATACGAAAACCATTCTCCTTGAGAAATTTAAAAACGTTTATATTGTAGGGTTTCGTGATATTATGTTGTCTAGCACTCAGGATGGATGGAAACTCTAAGGTGGTTTTCTTGTATAATATAAGTTATATGATAGACAGTCTGGTGGGTCGCCATGCTCGCCGGCGGGAGCGAGGACCGCCAGGCAGGCGGAGGAGAAGCAAGGGCCGCCAGGCAGCAGCGGAGGAGGAGGTGTTGCGTGTTCAAGAAGAGAGGCCAGAATGAATCTCACTGGAGAGACAGAGCTTATATACACAGCAGCCGTGAGTCAGCCGTGAGTCATGGTGGGAAACCCCGGGAAGTAGCCGGTCTTTTGGCTCCGTTGCTAGGATACTGTGGCATCTGGTGACGCCCCCCCCTCCCCTGGGCCGCTCGTTTGGTTGCTAGGGAAGACGTAGCAGGTGGCTGGTTGCTAGGGAAGACATAGCAGGTGGAATGCGGCTACGCAGTTGTAGGGGAGACGTCCACTACAATATCGTCTATAACAAACGTTTTTTGTTTTATTAAGAGATTAACATATTTCTTATTTCTTTGCCTTTTTAATATATTTCTTATAGCTCGTTCGATACCGGACGAAGATCTTATATTTTCTAAACAGATTGAACATTCTTTCCACGATGAAAGTTCATGGGGGTGTATTGAATAAAGAGAAGAAAATTCAATAGAAGAAAATTCAAGTTCTCTCTCCAACATAATTAGTGGTATATTTTGTAGACTGAAAATATTTTTGTCGTCATTTTTGTATGAGATAATTGTGGATTTACGAAGTTTTTCTAAGCTAGGTAATAAACTAGTCTTATAAATGTCTTTTTCCTTATTTATAGAATATTCAAGAGGGCTGGAGATTATGAATGATTTTCCATAAAGACAATTTTCTCTGAACGGATAACAATCAAATACTAATCTCCCTAAATAAATACTTATTTTAGGAGTATATAATGGATCACAAATTATATAATTACTACAATTAAGAGAATTTTCCATGACACTCCATTTTTGAGGAAAAATGAGTTTATTATACGCTATATCAAATATATCTTTAAAGAAAAATTCTATCCCGAATCCATTGGAGTAAAAATAATCTTTTACCTTCTCATTATTTATAGGAAATAATCGGTTCCGGGCCCGTTTTGATGTATTTCTTTTTCATATTTCTGAAAAATTATTCGAGTCTCATGATTCATCCAATTCTCAAATACTTGTTTTAAATGTAAATAATCAGGCCCTGCTGGTTTTAACAATCCAGTTTCTTTAAAGATAAACTTGAAAATACTTTCTCTCTCTGACATTATAAATTGAGGAGGGGTGTTGATGAATAAGCAGCTTGTATTTTTTTAGTACCCATAATATATAAACAAAAAAAAATACTTTTGAAAGAATTTAAGTTACTTCCACTTTTCTTTTTTCCCATTGTACGCATTTTCATGCATGTTTATTAAAAAAGATGGATTCGTCCCAACCGTTTATAATCAACATAGAAGGAAACATTGGAAGTGGAAAATCAACTTTGATTTAATATTTAAAGGAAAAACTTTCTCCTACATATTTTGAATTTGTTTCTGAACCTCTTGGAGTTTGGGGAAATCTTTTAAATTTTATGTATGAAGATCCTAAAAAGTGGGCTTCCATTATTCAATTTATAATTTTAATTTCATTTATGCCGACATATTTTAATGTGCATATGAAAAATATGAAACGTATTATTATAATGGAAAGATCAGCACATAGTGGATTGTGTTTTGTCGACTCGTTAAATCGAGAAGAAAAAATATCTGATACAGAAAAGACAATTTATGAACATGTGTAGTGGACGTCTCCCCTACAACTGCCTACAACTGCGTAGCCACAGCCACCACCTGCTACGGCCTTCCCTAGCAACCAACCAGATGTTACCGTATCTTAGCAACGGAACCAGGAACCGGCGACTTTCTGGGTTTTCCCAACATGACTCATAGCGGCTGCTGGGTATATAAGCTCTGTCTCTCCATTGAGATTCATTCTGACCATTCTTCTTGAACAAGCAACACCTCCTCCTCCGCCGCTGCCTGGCTGCCTTCGCTTCTCCTCGCCTGCCTGGCGGCCCTCGCTCCCGCCAGCGAGCATGGCGACCCACCAGCTGTCCTTCTCTGAGCTTCCTCACCAACCAACTCTCATTCTGCCCATCTTCCTGAACAAGCAACACCTCCTCCAGCAAGCTCCACGCTGTTAACATTCATTCCACCAGGAGGCCAGCAACAGGCAACATCTTCTCTGACGAAGCTCCTGCACATCTACCTCCTTCAACACGCTACTCACCGAACGTCTTCTACTGAGCAGCTACTCACCACACGGCACCTCCAGCACCAGACTGTCTATCATATAACTTATATTATACAAGAAAACCACATTAGAGTTTCCTTCCATCCTGAGTGCTAGACAACATTAATATCTCGATATCCCTACAAATGGTGACTCCCGCAGATTAGCACTCACACAGGATGGAGGAGACACTGATCACGTTCCCAGTCTTCAAGCAGACACCGGCTCCTCTTCTTGCCCCAAGCGCCGCATCTGACGACCCTGTACCTGTCGTGAGGGAAGCACAACATTCATCGCCTCCACACACCCTTTTTCTCCCTTCTCCCACAGATAGTGTGTATCTAGACAGTTGTATTTCAGCGATCGGCTCATCACGCCATCGCCGTTGTCTCACATGAGGCATGCACCGCCCGGTCTGCCTCACATGTGCTAAGCAACTCTACAGACAACAAGTCTCCTACACCGCCTGGAGGGAAGGGGGAGTATTGTAGTGGACGTCTCCCCTACAACTGCCTACAACTGCGTAGCCACAGCCACCACCTACTACCGCCTTCCCTAGGAACCAACCAGATGTTACCGTATCTTAGCAACGGAACCAGGAACCGGCGACTTTCTGGGTTTTCCCAACATGACTCATAGCGGCTGCTGGGTATATAAGCTCTGTCTCTCCATTGAGATTCATTCTGACCATTCTTCTTGAACAAGCAACACCTCCTCCTCCGCCGCTGCCTGGCTGCCTTCGCTTCTCCTCGCCTGCCTGGCGGCCCTCGCTCCCGCCAGCGAGCATGGCGACCCACCAGCTGTCCTTCTCTGAGCTTCCTCACGAACCAACTCTCATTCTGCCCATCTTCCTGAACAAGCAACACCTCCTCCAGCAAGCTCCACGCTGTTAACATTCATTCCACCAGGAGGCCAGCAACAGGCAACATCTTCTCTAACGAAGCTCCTGCACATCTTCCTCCTTCAACACGCTACTCACCGAACGTCTTCTACTGAGCAGCTCCTCACCACACGGCACCTCCAGCACCAGACTGTCTATCATATAACTTATATTATACAAGAAAACCACATTAGAGTTTCCTTCCATCCTGAGTGCTAGACAACATTAATATCTCGATACCCCTACACACGCCTATAAACTCCTAAAACCATATTGCCATTCAAACTTAAATCTTTATTTGAAATGTTAACCCCAAATTTGTTTTCAACGAATTGTGAAAAGGCAAAGAAAGGGCGAACAAAATATATCATTATTATATTTAAATAATTTACACGAATGTCATGAAAAATGGTTACCTTCAAATTCTACTACAGTTAAAATACGAAATCATGATAATGTAGATATTGTGGGAATGAAATTGGTTAATATTTAAAAAAAAACACCAAGAATATCCAAACATAAATAATATTTTAGCAGATACCAGAAAAGTATTTATTTGAATGTATTTTGAAAATTATTTTCTTAATAATCTTGTTAATTGATTTGTAAAATAAATGTGTATCCTACTATATTTTTTGTTTCCCGGTTTTTAATAAATTTTTACGTTAAAATTTGTGGGTATTGTCTCTGATGTGCATTGTATCTGATGTGGGCACATACAGTATAATCTCTTGAAATGGATATTTACAGGATTTTTTAAAAACCTTAGAGTTTCAAAGTATCTATAATTTTAGAATTTATATTTAAGAATTCTATAATATTTTCTTGTTTCTGGAGATCTTTAAATAGCATTGATAGAGATAAATGTTGTTGTTGATTGTCGTCTATATGGTCTTTATTATAAGCTATAATTATCTGCAGTAACATATTATACCATTTTCTTCTCGTGGATATATCGGTGGTTGTTGCATTATTGACAGAGGTTGTATAAATTCCAGAAGATTCATCGTTGAATAATTTTGTATTAATAAGTAAGCGGTAACAGCGGGCGTGGAGTTTATTAAGAATCATTAGTTAAATAGATCAGCAGTCAACGTGACCATGACACTCAATCTTGAATTAGTCTCTGTATATCAACTCAAGTAATTCGCCAGACCTTTGTCAACTGAGGGTCATCTTTGAATGAGTAACAGTTAGTTTGTTTGTGATTACTGTCATTGCATGAGTAGTGATCACTGGCAACTCAGGGATATATATACCAACGCATCAGGCAGGACGAGCGTCCCCTGACGCCGCCCCAACGTTTGTTCCAGGTATGTTTATGTGTAGCCATTCAGTTAATTCAGTCAATTGTAGTGAATATCAGTGTTCATCAGTGTTCATGCTTTAACAGTTGAATTGTTATTCACCCAGTGTAAGAAGTAATATAACGTAAATACGTCTGTCGTCTAGACAAGAGAGTTGTTTGTGTTGTCATGCTTCCCAGTCTGTCCCCTGACGCCGCCCCAACGTTTGTTCCAGATCCCATTGTGATTTTTGCATCACTCAACAACTGCCCCGGATGTAGTAGAAATCCAGCAGGGACCATATATGAAACGATGGCACCGATGCGGCCTGATTAATGTGCTCCACTGCCTCGTTGGGCCAGACCCCAGACTCACCATGTGTCTGGCTACCACCGACCATAACAACGGTCGTAATCTCAGTGTTCTACCCTGGGAC
Organism: Homarus americanus; assembly: GCF_018991925.1. Taxonomy (NCBI): domain Eukaryota; kingdom Metazoa; phylum Arthropoda; class Malacostraca; order Decapoda; family Nephropidae; genus Homarus; species Homarus americanus. The sequence continues at coordinate 9,521 of NW_024724662.1, forward strand.
ACACCCTGGAAGAATATGTCCACAGAGAGTGTTGTAACATGTATGTTTGGGATAATTAGTTGGAAATAATTATCCCATGTTGGGTAGTGGACCCAAGTATCTGCTGATTTCATTATTAACGTGTATGTTGAGTAAGGTCTTGTAACTGTATTGAGAAGTACCACTTGGATATTGATTAAAGTAATCTACAATGAGTGCCGTGTACTATGTATTGTGAATAGGGCCAAGGAACTGGTCCTGCTATGCCATGTAATGTAACACCAGTAAGGTTGTGTTCATTAAGAGTGTAAGATCTGAGTAATTACTGTTGAGTAAAGAAATAAGAAAATAAGTAAAGAAGAAAGTACTGAGTCTGCAATAAGCCCAGGAGTTGAGCCTGGTAGTTATATGATTAATAATATATCTTTTTCCCTTTGATTTCATATTAATAAATTTGTTTTTAGAGTACTTTAGGTGTATTCATTTCTCCCACAGTATTTTACCTTTATTTCCGTCCAAGTGACTTGATACCAGAATTACCATACCCATGTGCCTTGACCCTCGACCATGCTACCAAAAGAATATGTGACAGAACCGAGTAAGAGTAAGAACTAAGATAAGAGAAGTAAGTAAGATGAGGGTGGTGTAGGTGTTGGAAAACACGCGCCCTCACATTCAGAGTTAAAAAAGTCTTTGAGAACTAGGAAGTTGGGTTTTTTCGGGCAGGTTTCCTCAGCCGGGCGCAGCAGGATCACCTTGGAGTCATCAATGTACATGACCATGGTCACTTGTGCTCGATGTGAGTGACTGTGATGAGTGTGTCACCTTCACGGCGAGGCTAGGGGTATTTACTGTATTCTATTCTGCCGGATCAGGTTCAGAGGTGTGAGGTGAGCTACAAGATATACAGGAGGTATTTCACGCACACGTCGACAGGAGGATGTATGATCTTGATCAAGTCGAGCATACCCTCCTCCGAGGTCATGCAGCATTTGCCATGTGGGGAAAACATTGAGACACAGGGCGTCAAAGTAACCCTCCAAGAATGGGAAATAACTGTCCACAACATCTACAAGAACCCAAGGGGCTCACTGGAGGTGACTCAATTATTCGCTTTGGCCGCTGACCACGCCACACTCATCATAATTCACACGGACTCGAAAACGGCCATGCAGGCGCTGCAACACACTCAACCAAGAGACAACGTCCACATCATAATCTCGATACTTGCACAGCTACAGGACTTCCAAAGACAAAACCATCCCTTTCTAAGCTCGGTAAGCCCCACAAATGAAGACGGCCTACACCTATAAACCACCTTTCAAGACATACCCGAGATCGCCTTTCTAAACACCGGAGAGCCCACCCACATTAGGGGAGGAAGGCTAGATCTAACCTTTGTCTCCAGTGTTCTACAGCCTTCGGCCTCCTTGTCATGGTCACGTTGTACTGCGCACATCATTGTCATTCCTAAAAACCCCATTTAATTCATATTATGCTATATAACATTCAAATCCACCGCGCTTGTAGAACCTCAGAAAACTGGAAACATTGATAAAGGATAACTCACCTACTCAATGTTACAAGACCATGTGTTGTATTGTACCCAGGTACAGTTATATCATATTAATTGTATGTATTCATAGCATTAAGGAGAACTCAGGGTATCCATAAGATGAATGTTAAAGTCCAGTTGAGCCGGACTAGTGTACTGTAGGACTAAGTGTGGATCAGGGTTTGAAGGTCATACTATTTACGTCTGTGAACGTGTAGCGAACATAACTTCCACAGATATCATATGAAAATACATGAGAACAATGGCTGGATAAAGGATAAATGCATCAGAACTATGTGAGGTATTGGAAGTGACCCAGAAACTATACTTGAAAGAAAATATCTTGTATGCGTCGGTATGAACTTAATACACCTCGTATCCTCGCATGACATATACCCACGACAGGTACAGTGATCAGAGAATCTTATGTCCGTGTTCAAATAGTGCAATGTGTGAGAGGAGGATCCCTAATTACAGTTTTAAGTGAAGTTGATACACCCCAGCAATGAACATTCAGCCTTTGTTTTAAGGCACGTCATGTACCCGCCTCGGGTGTGCTGCGTTGATATTATAACCCAATGAATTTACCCACGAACTAGCAAACCAAGACCTTACCTTAGTGTGTAATTTAGGATTAAAATATGTGTTTATACGGCATGAGTGACAATATACCGAAAAGTGTTCAGGTGAGAACCATAAGAAATAAAAGTAAAAATTAAAGATTGGAAACTGTAGGCCTACGCTGTGATGAGGGGCAGGGCACTGCCCTCAGTACCCTCCGTTCTACCGTCACCTCAGGTCAGTGTCCTATCGGGCTATATCCCACCGCTGCCACCAATTTACACTGCCAGACTGGGGTCACTAATCCTAAGGGGGAATATTTAAATCTAATCTTAATTTCTAAGGGTCGCTGCCACCAGACCCCTTCTGGACAGCATGTAGCTCGTTAGGTAGCGTGCAGAGTGGACTAGGCATTGGGTTAGGCTTTTCATTGACCAGATCGATAAGGGGAAAGAAGGGTGAAACCACAACCTGTCTTAGTCCTTTCAAATGTTCCTTCTACTCACTTCAGTTCATTTTTGGTACTACCTAACCACAGTTCTTCTTGGTAGCATGTCGATGGTCTAGGCACATGGGTAGTGTAATTCTGATATCAGGGTCACTTGGATGGAAATAAAGGTAACTACTGTGGGAGAAATGAATACTCCTAAAATTCTCAAAGAACAAGTTTATTAATATAAAATCAAAGGGGAAAATAGATGTTATTAACATATAACTACCAGGCTCAACTCCTGGGCCTATTGCAGACTCTGTATTCCTTATTTACTTATTTTCTTATTTACTCAACAGCAATTACTCAGATATTACACTCTTACTGTGCACACAATAACTGGTGTCACCTTACATTACCTCGCAGGACCAGTTCCTTGTCCTTACTCCCAATACACTAATACTGATACAAACACCGACATGGGTCCACCACCCAACATGGGGTAATTATTAACAAACACATACAACCACACTATGGACCATAACTCCAAGGCCTGTCCCAGGGTATAGCACTGGCGCCTCTAACAACTACTGTTGTGGTCTGTTACACTCCGACACGAGGTGGGTCTGGGGTCCTCGGCCCACGAGGTAGAGTGGAGCTGATAAATCATGCCGAATCAGCACCATCACTCCTATATTGACCACTGCTGGGTATCCACCGGCTCCGAGCGACCGGTGGGTTTCAATTAAGCCCACCCTCGATCTGGGAACGAAGGTGAAAGATGATATAGGAGGTTTTTTGGGGAAGCATGGTGGGTCACAAACAAATCTTCAGTCTCGCCACGTCAGATATTTACGTTATATTACTTCGTACACTGGTTGAATGACAATTCCACTGTTAAAGCATGAACACTGATATTCACTACAATAGACTGAATCAAACTGAATGCTGATAAACACAGAACATACCTGGGAACGAAGGTGAAAGATGATATGGGAGGTTTATTCCTCCCGCCTCGCACTGGTTTATATACCCCTGAGTTGCCAGCGATCGCTACTCACGCAATGACAGAAATTACAAACAATCTAAGTGCTACTCATTCAAGGATGACCCTCACTTGACAAAGGTCTGGCGAATTACTAAAGTTGATTTACACAGACTAATTCAAGGTTGCGTTTGCCAGTAGAGAGTGCAATAAACGTAGTGACAACTGTGTTCGAAGGGGGGCTTACTGGGAGTGATCCTGAGGGTAAAACAGATGGGAAAAACACGTCTCTCCTGAGATTCTACAAGCGCAGTGGATTTGAATGTTATGTAGCGTAATATGAATTAAAATGGGTTTTTAGGAATGACAATGATGTGCGCAGTACAACGTTGACTGCTGATCTATTTAACTAATGATTCTTATTAAACTCCACGACTGCAAAACATGAGTGAGTTAGCGACCCCTGAGAAGACGTGTTTTTTCCCCATAGACACTACACTTGTGTTCCCTCCCAGAGTCCTGCCTTTGTGAAGACAGTTATCAATGCGTTGTTATTCCACTTTCTCCTGGGAAGCTCAATCTTGAATTAGTCTGTGTAATCAACTCAAGTAATTCGCCAGACCTTTGTCAACTGAGGGTCATCTTTGAATGAGTAACAGTTAGTTTGTTTGTAATTATTGTCATTGCATGAGTAGCGATCACTGGCAACTCCGGGGTATTTATACCCGTGCATCGCCAGGGAGAGCGCTCCCTGATGCTGCTCCAATGTTTCTCCAGGTATGTTTATGTGTAGCCATTCAGTTAATTCAGTTAATTGTAGTGAATATCAGTGTTCACCAGTGTTCATGATTTAACAGTTGAATTGTCATTCACCCAGTGTAGAAGTAATATAACGTAAATACGTCTGTCGTCTAGACAAGAGAGTTGTTTGTATTGTCATGCTTCCCAGACCGCTCCCTGACGCTGCTCCAATGTTTCTCCAGATCCCATTGTGATTCTTGCATCGTTCAACAACGGCCCCGGATGTAGTAGATACCCAGCAGGGACCATATATGAAACGATGGCACCGATGCGGCCTGATTAATGTGCTTCACTGCTTCTTTGGGCCAGACCCCAGACTCGCCATGTGTCTGGCTACCACACAATAACAACAGTCGTGAGCCTAAGTGTCCTACCCTGGGTTACTCCTTGGAAGTGTATGTCAACAGAGAGGGTTGTAACATGTATGTTAGGGATAATTAGTTGGAAATAATTATCCCATGTTGGGTAGTGGACCCCTGTATATGCTAGTGCCACGTTGGAGAACCTGAAATTAAAAGAAGAGCTGGCGAAGTTAAAAGGGGAGGCTGGACGAGTAAAGCCAGTGTCTGACGAAAACTCAAGCGAGTGGAAAGTTGTGAGTAATGGGAGGACCAAGCTGGTGGTGAATAAGTACACCAAGGATACGTCAACAACGACAACAACAGCTAAGTGTACCAACTCGTTCAGTCCCTTGATAGACGAATTGGACGTTAGTACAGTCAGGGACAGGGATGACAAGGAAGGTATAAAAACCTTAATTGTTGGTGACTCACAGGTAAGGTACATGGACAGGGCCTTTTGTGGTAAAAACAAAAATAGGATGAGGATGTGTTTGCCAGGAGCTGGGGTGGGGGATATAATTGACAGGATGGACAATATCTTGTCTGGTAATGGGAACAAACCCATTATCTGCCTCAGTGCAGGAGGCAATGATATTGGTCGGTGTAGGAGTGAGGAGCTTCTTGATAAGTTCAAGGCAGCTATAGATCGTATTAGGACTAAGGGAGGGATCCCTATCATATGGTGTGTCCTGCCTAGAAGGAGAGTTGGCAGTGAATGGTTGTCAAGGGCGGTTGGTGTCAACGACCGTCTTGACAGATATTGCAAGTCAATATCAGTCCCATTCATTGACAACTGGGACAACTTCTATGGCAGAAGGGACCTTTATGCTAGGGATGGGGTGCACCTGTCTAGGAATGGAGTAACAACCCTGGCTGGGGCTCTAGAGGGGGCAGTTCAAAAGATATCGAAGTCTTTAAACTGCTAGGAGAACATATGAGCACGGGGGTGGAGGTGACTGCAGTGGGAGCGGGTAAACAAAGCGAAAGATTACAGGGAAATAGTGTTAGGAATGATGACAAAACTGAATTAGACAGGGAGTTTAAAACTAAACGCGGTAAGGGGAGGACTCAGAACACGACTAACTTAAATGTATACTACGCAAACAGTAGAAGTATGAGAAACAAAATGGATGATATTAGGGCCTTGGTATTTTACCGAAAAAATCGATATAATTGCATTCACTGAAACATGGATCAACCTAGACACACGTGAGTTACTAGTCGAATACCAAATTGCGGGTTACAAACTGTTCCATACCGATAGGCAGACCAGGAAAGGAGGCGGAGTAGCAATCTATGTTAGGGATAATCTGAAGTGTGAAATAAATAAGGAAATAAAAACTGAGCGGAACACAGAAACAATTTGGATAGAATTAATCGACGGTAGAGAAAAATTAATCACAGGAGTAATATATAGACCTCCCAATCTTGATAGAGTCAAAGAGCGACTTATCTGGGATGAAATGCGCAGGCTTCCATACACAACAAAGTCTGTATAGTAGGCGACTTTAACCTTGGCCAAATAGATTGGACTGACCTTACAGGTAACTCAGAATCAGAGGATTTTCTCGAGACTATCCAGGACTGTTTTCTAAGTCAACATATAACTGAACCCACACGGGGTAATAATATACTCGATTTAGTTCTGTCAAACAGAGAAAACCTTATTAGCAGGGTCGAGGTAGGGAACGAATTTGCAAACAGCGATCACAGAGAAATTAGATTCCAGTTAGACTTTCAGGGCAGACGTAAGGAAAATTCCACTAAAGTACCAGATTTCAGAAGGGCGAACTTTGACAGTTTAAAGAGGCAGCTGAGAGAGGGGGTGTCGCGCTTGGCCGTGAACCTGTCAGATGACACCGACCTGATAACGAGATCTGAGATTGCCGAGTTCCACGGCAATTTAAATAGTGAGTTACTTAATGCACAAAGGCAGAACATACCATACAAAAAACTCAGATCAGACAACAATGACCCTAAATGGATTAATAATTATTTAAGGAACATCATTGGCCAAAGGAAGGCTATAGGTAGGATAAATCGTGGCGAAATTCACCTCCGGGACTATTATAGGGTATTGGCGAGTAGGGTTAAAACCGAGATAAGGAAAGCAAAGAGGAATAATGAGGTAAGGATAGCAAGGTGTAATAGGCCCCTGTCTCATCAACAGAACGTATTATATAAATGGGTCAATACATCTGATATTATATTCAGATTCACCACCCTGTAACTTTCCACTGTCTATGAGTAAGACATGAGATTGACACGTGAGCGGGCAACTTACCCAAGAGGGCGAGACCCATAGTTCAGCATTTCTGTAAGCACGCACTGCGATGCCCCTAAGCTTCAGTAGCTCACCTCAACTCATATCGAAAGGACGTGACCAAACGTTTATCATACATAAACGCCGTCCCTCTCTCATTCACTCCTAGACAGTGAGACTTACGGTTGATATACACTCAGGAATTATATATACAACCTTTTATAATAAAACAAAGGAACTACCGTTTGGGTTTCGTTACTTAAAACCCAAATATAAATATGTGTGAACGGACTGGTTAATTGGACAAGCAGCCGATTCAAAGGGAGGCGAAGACAAACCCCAAAGGATTCTACCAAATGTATCAAACTAAAACACGAGAAAAGATTGGACCAATACGATCAGACACCGGCGAGCTCACTGATAACGACAGAGAAATGAGCAATAATTTGAATAAATATTTTTCAACAGTTTTCACCACCGAAAATTTAAACATGATACCCGAGGCACCGACTCTATTCAGAGATAGTGAAGAAAACAAATTAAGTGAGATAGTAGTGACTAGTAACGATGTTCGTAAGCAAATAGACAAACTAAAGCCTAATAAGTCACCTGGTCTCGATGAGATATTTGCAGAGTATTAAAGGAATGTAAGGAAGAGCTTAGTATGCCCTTAGCAAAGTTGTTTAACATGTCCTTAAAAACAGGTGTAGTACCAGAATCCTAGAGGATAGCGAATGTAATACCGATTTTCAACAAGGGGGATAGATCACTATCCTCTAACTACCGCCCAATCAGTCTAACATCAATAGTAGGCAAATTACTGGAAGCAATCATCTCAAACTCTATTCGAAATCACCTGGAGAAGCACAGATTGATCAATGATTCCCAGCATGGCTTCACAAGCGGACGCTCTTGCCTAACTAATCGATGAACATTCTTATCATCAGTTTTCGAATCGGTGGACGAGGGGCACAATTATGATGTGGTATATCTCGACTTTAGCAAAGCCTTCGACAGAGTCCCCCACGAAAGACTAATTAGAAAGGTAGAAGCACATGGCATCAAAGGTGACATCCTTAAATGGATTAGGGCGTGGTTACAGGACAGGAAACAGCCAGTGAGCATTAACTGCACTAAGTCCCATTGGAGCAACGTCACAAGTGGTGTTCCCCAAGGCTCAGTACTTGGACCATTATTATTTATTATATACATAAACGACATAGATATCTGCATAGACAGCAACATAAGTAAATTTGCTGATGACACTAAAATAGGACGTGTTATTAAATCTGGCGAGGACTCGGCAAAACTACAGGAAGATCTAAACAAATTTTTCGAATGGTCTGAAAAATGGCAGATGAAATTCAACGTCGACAAATGTAAAGTACTCAGTATAGGAGATGTAAACAGGGAAACCAGATACCAGATGAACAACGATGCCATAGAGAAATCCGACTGCGAGAGAGATTTAGGAGTAATGATAAGTAGGAACCTTAAACCAGGTAAACAATGTGTTTTTGCTCGTAACAAGGCTAATAAAGTACTTGGGTTCATACAAAGGAGTGTTAGTTACAAGACTAGCGAGGTCATCCTAAAACTGTATCTTGCTCTTGTGAGACCACACCTGGACTACGCAGTTCAGTTCTGGTCACCGTATTACAGAATGGATATAGAATCCTTGGAAAGAATTCAGAGGAGAATGACAAGACTGATCCCGGGCATTAGGAACCTTGAATATAGAGACAGGCTAAAGCATCTTAATTTGCACTCCCTCGAGAGACGTAGAGCGAGGGGCGACCTGATAGAGGTGTATAAGTGGAAGGCAGGGCTAAACAAAGGGGACATTACAAAGGTACTCAAACTATCCAACCAGGAGCGAACTCGTAACAATGGTTTTAAATTAGATAAATTTAGATTTAGGCGTGAAATCGGTAAACACTGGTTTGGAAACAGAGTAGTGGATGAATGGAACAAGTTACCAAATATCATCATTAACTCGAATAAGCTGAATAGCTTCAAACATAGGTTGGATGCTTATATGAGCAATAGGGGTTGGGTGTAAACGGGACTGCCCAGTATGGGCCAATAGGCCCGCTGCAGTTTCCTCCATTCTTATGTTCTTATGTTCTTATTAACGAGTATGTTGAGTAAAGTAATGTACAATGAGTGCCATATACTATGTAATGTGAGTAGGGCGAAGGAACTGGTCCTATTATGCCAGGTAATGTAACACCAGTAATGTTGTGTGCAGTAAGAATGTAAGATCTGAGTAATTACTGTTGAGTAAAGAAATAAGAAAATAAGTAAAGAAGAAAGTACTGAGTCTGCAATAAGCCCAGGAGTTGAGCCTGGGAGTTATATGATTAATACTATATCTTTTCCCCTTTGATTTCATATTAATAAATTTGTTCCTAGAGTACTTTAGGTGTATTCATTTCTCCCCCAGTATTTTACCTTTATTTCCGTCCAAGTGACTTGATACCAGAATTACCATACCCATGTGCCAAGACCCTCAAGCCATGCTACCAAAAGAATGTCCATGCTACCAAAAGAATAGGTAACAGAACTGAGTAAGAGTAAGACTAAGAGAAGTAAGTAAGATGAGGGTGGTGTAGATACTGTGGGAACACGCGCCCTCACATCCTGGCAGCTATACCCCATACTGACCAGCGACCACCTTGCCACCCTAACAACACTGAAGGTGAACCAACTCCCCACTCCACCCCCGCCGAGATGGAGATACAATACCCATAAGGCGGACTGGGAACTCTATAAGAAACACCTGGCTAAGTGGCGCACCAAATCACAGCCGGCTGGTGCAGCACCCGTGCACGAGACAACCCTCCACCAACAGTTGGTCGAGGCGTTTCACCAAGCGGCAGAAGAGGCTATTCTAAAAACAAAACCTCCATCAACACAGTACAAGGATTACTGGTACTACTGTCCCAGGGTGAAAGAACTCAACCACAGAGTGAACTTGGCCCGAAGAAACTACAGAAGACATCCCACGGACACAAACAGACATCTCCTGCAAGACATTATCAAGGATACCAGGGAAGAGAAGGAAGAAATCAAAAGCACAAGCTGGCCCAAGTGGTGCTTTGAACTGAGCGAGCACACCTCCCTCGGCAAAATGTGGTCCCAGATCCGAAGGGCATCTCGGAAGGCAACATCACCACAACCAACCCATCCCAACCCAGAAGAGGAAGCCGAGAGACTTACAAAACTCTTCTCCGACCGAGCAGCAACGAAAAACCGCCCGAGACATGTGGAGGAGACACAACGGTGTTTGCGGCAGACCAGACTCCAGATGATCGAAGAGGCCTGCAATGTTGAAGATGACACCGACAGACCCTTCAACCAGCAAGAACTCCAGAAGTCGATAAAACGAAGCAAGGACACAGCACCAGGCGGCGACAGGATAACCTACTCCATGCTTTCCCACGCCGGAGATGCCGGGCACAAGGCTTTGCTACAAGTCATCAATGCTTCGTGGACAGCACAGAGACTTCCACCGGAATGGAAGAAGGCAGATATACAGCCCATTCTGAAGCCCAGAGAACCAGACAAACCAAGACCCATCTCCCTCCTCAGCTGCATAGCCAAGACGGGAGAAAGAATGGCTCTCAACAGACTCAGGTGGAAAGTCGGCAGCCCACACCCTCACATTTGTGCTTACACAGAGAACACCGGCACAAGCAACAACATCGCCGAGATACTCAGCACAGTGGACAATAAACCAGCTTTGGTGGTCTTCCTCGACTTGGAGAAGGCCTTCGAACTAGCAAATCCACTGGCCATTATAACGACGCTCGCCGAAAAAGGAGTCAAAGGAAGGTTGCTGGGGTGGATTCAGAACTACCTCACACAGAGAGAAGCAAGAGTACGCTTTCAGGAGGCAACGTCAAGCTACAGGGTCCACGAAAACGGAACCCCACAAGGAGGCATCCTCAGTCCAACGCTGTTCAATGTCCTGCTGGAAAATCTAGTCAGACTTCCTTTCAGACAAACAGCCAAGCTCCTCTGCTATGCAGACGACTTACAGCTCATAGTAAGAGGATCAAACAGACTAGTAAACACGCAACACGCACTCCAACTTATAGAAGAGGAGTGCAACAGACTTGGACTCAAGATAAATCCAGCCAAGTCGAAAGCGATGGCCATCTGCACAGACACACCAGACATAATGCTCTCCATACAAAACACGCTGGTAGTCTGGACCAACACCCACCAGTGTCTTGGAATCTGGTTCGACCAGAAACTCACTTTCAAGCAGCAACTCGAGTATCTCAGGCACAGGACGAAGAGCAGACACAACATAATGAGGTCGCTCACCAGCACAACGAACATACACGTGCTCAAAACCTACTACATGGCCGCCATCAGATCGCTGGTAGATTACAGTGCTCCAGCGCTCATTGGACTGAGAGAAGACCAGATAGCAAAGCTAGAAGTTATCAAAAATAATGCTCTCAGGACCATGCTCGGAGCACCCATGTGGATCAGAATTTGCAATTTGCAAATGGAAACTGAACTACCACCCCTGGCAGTACGAGTGAAGCAGGTGACAGCCGGTCTCCTCACCAAAATCTGTAGATCAGATAAGCCCACAGCTGCCAAAACGCGAATCAGTGCCTCCCTCCACCTCGACCACAGAGTGAGAGGGGCCACCTGGTCGCACGAGGCAAGCGAGGTCATCGGGCACCTGCAAGCAGAAACACTCGTCAAGAACAACCAAGATATACGAGACAAGGATTATTTAGTTCCACCACCATGGATCCCTCCACCAGCCACATTCAAAATCACCGAACTAGGTGATAGCAAAGCCATAGCCACCGAGACACCGGCTTATGCAGCATTATACTTCACAGACGGCTCGGTGGACCCAAAACATCATAAATCCGGTGCGGCCTTCTACTCAAGGTCAGACCCTTCTATGGAAACTTTCTAATGACTGCTCCACCCTACAAACAGAGTTGGTAGCAATCTCAAAGGCCCTACAACACGCTGCAACACAACACAACAAGTCCATCATAATTCACACGGACTCGAAAACGGCCATGCAGGCGCTGCAACACAGTCAACCAAGAGACAACGTCCACATCATAATCTCGATACTCACACAGCTACAGGACTTCCAAAGACAAAACCACAAAGTCGTCTTACACTGGATTCCCAGTCATGTAGGGATCGGGAGAAATGACATGGCAAACGAAGCAGCCAAGGCAGCCACACGTTCTAGAAGCGTACACATTCAAGTTCCAGCAAACGTGCAACAGATCAAGAACCACCTCAGAAAGAATACCAAGCTCCACATCAAAAAGAGCTTCCTTGACGCATTCAACGCTGGTTCCCAATCAGCCAAATGGTACCTGGTGGCTACAAAAGGGGAACCACCATTTGCGGACAAGAAAACACCAAGACAAACCCAAGTTAGCCTTCATTGACTACGACTAGGGTACAAGTGCACCTGGCAGACGATCGGAAATGTCATCAGGGAATGCACCTACTGTCAGGAGCCAGCAGCCAACCCACTGGAACACTATCTCCTCGACTGCAAAGTCACACAAAGTCTCTGAAACAGAATTCGAACTTCCAAGAACACACAACACAAGCGGCCACTCTAACCCGAAAGGCCCAAACAAACCACATTCACCACCTTCTCCGGGTCATCACACGATACCCACCACCCAGATAGATTAGGAAGTATCCTCCCCCAGCAAGTGCGGGCCCCAGTTCGAGGGGCGCGCACTCCGAAACTGACCACGTCCAAGAATGGGGGTTGGTGGTAAGCGTTCACTGACCGAGAGTCCGCTCACACTTGCAAACCTGCAGTATCCTTTCATATCTGCAGGTAGGACAACCTCCATCCCCAATCCCAAATCCGGCCTGGCTGCTCCAAGAGCTCCTGCTGGAACCACCAAACGCCGCCTACAGGCAAAGGCCCGTGTCGGACTACGGTCCGACTACCTCAACAACAACAACATACTGATAAGTTTATTTAGAGCTGTAGATTGTACAGTTATCAGAACTCATAGCTAGTACAACGGCTGGCGAGTTATGTTATATGTGGCATATGTGTGATTGGCTGTTTTAATGCTGAGAATTAAAAATATGTTCTGAGCTCACTCACTTTGTTTTCTTTGTTTATGCCTGTCTGTCTAATTGTTGCCCGTCTGTTTCATAATTTTCAGGCAACTTAAAGTTTTATATAGCTCAGGAGTAATACTTTCTTAACACTTAGACTATATTTATGAGTTGTAAAAAGGGGATTTGAATAGAGATTATTTGAAGGAGTTGATGCCAGTTAGATACCCTTGTGCCCCCCAAAAGAAAAAGTACCCCATTATAATTTGGACCCTATTTGCTACATCATTACACCTAACATTTGACAATTGTTTTTATCTTATCATGTGACTGGTGATAACGGTGCGACAATATTTAATTGGCCTTGGGTCGGCAGGTATAACATCACATGAGATTAGCCTCCCACCTGCGTACTTGCTGCTTGTGCACTGGGAAAGCCTCACAGACGGTGTTGCCAGTTCAGCAATTGTATTACTAGATCTAGGGATTTTTATTTTTATTTTGGACATTGTATGGCCTTTTGGGACATGGCTTAAATCAAGAGACTTCCCACAGTTTATTTCACCTAATTAATAAACACCCTAATACCTGTACTACCTCCCCCCTCCCCAGATAACATTAGGGATTAGGGTATTGAATAATTTTTACTTATAGGTTTATGTCGATAATGAGCAGTAGCATACTTTATATCCTCTTCTGCCCACTCAGCTGGGCTGTCGCGGATGCTCAGGGCACTAGGAATTTCTTCATGGGGTATCAAATGCCTCCCACGCTTGTTTGATTGTTAATACTTACTAGTCATTTGGTCCATCCGTTTTCTGTTAAGCATAACATAACATAACATAACATAACATCCTGACATTTCTCACATCTCGTTTTACTTGCGAAATTATCTTCATCTTGCTGGGATACGCTTCCTAACTATTGGTATGACTTTAGGTGCATCCTACTGCATTTTGTATTGTTGAATCTCGGCAATTATTCTTATAACCACTCTGACGCCGATGAGGTTCAGCCTGTATTAATTTACTGTCCTTTAGATTTTTATTTTCCCTGAATAGTTTTGCGAAATTTGCAAATATCAATATGGGAGAATGAATGGCGCATTGGTATTTCATTTATTGAATAGTCAAACAATATCAATCCCAGGCTCCAGTGTAGTGGATACTCTCCCCTACAATTGCCGACTGATCACCTGCCGTTCGCTCACCAGCCAATCAGCTTACAGGTAGTAGAAGCCTTACTTACTTAAATGCTAGTGGCAGTATACTGCCAGATCTGGGGTCACTAAATCTAAAGGGATAACTTAACTCTAATCTTAATTCCTAAGGGTCGCTGCCACCAGACCCCCTCTGGACAGCCTGTAGCTCGTTAGGTAGCGGGCAGAGCGGACTAGGCATTGGGTTAGGTTTTCCATTGATCAGATCGATAAGGGTAAAGAAGGGTGAAACCATAACATGTCTTCATTGATTTATTTCTTATAAAACACACTGGTAAAAAAAAACATACATGAATTGGCCTTCCTCAGAAGAACAACGGAATTTTGGGTACCCAACTGGGCCCCAGACTCCTACATTACTGGCGGGTCATCCACCCACTTATTGCACAACAATCGGTGAACGCCGTATCTCGGTCGTTCCTTCTTACAATATCCCTTAACACATCAGACTGTTCCACTGGTGTGGCTTGTAGCACCGTCGGTTATCATACATAGTAGCACCATCGCAACACACCTGTTACACTCCATACCTGCAAGTATGTGACTCCTTGTGACTTTTAGATATACACAACGGGCCCCTCGTTCGCACACCGCCCTCGGTGGGTAAAAGACGAGGGCTTCACCTAGAGACATACCAGCACTATTTCTACGCCTGGTATTATAGGTCGCTCCAAGTGACGACCGCAGTTTCTCACGGTCTCCTTAGTTGTGATGATTCATGTGGAGTGGTGCGCTGGGAATCCACCGGTTCATAGTGGACTGGTATAGTGGGGAGTAATTCCCCACCTGGTGTGGCGCTCAAGGAGACAATGGCGGCCGGGCGGCAAGATACCCCAACCACGTGGCACCTGTGGTGACGGCAGAACGGGAAAGACTAAGCAATAATGCCTGACGGGCGGTTATCCCATCCCTTAACACATCCCTATCACACTTATATATCCGGCAAAGCTTTAAACTGTAGTAACTGTTATTTATCAACCTTAATTGTAGGGCGGGATATAGCCCACTAGGACACTGACCTGTGGTGACGGCAGAACGGGAAAGACTAAGGCCGGCTTCCCGCCGCTCCTCGTCACATAGGCCTACAGTTTCCAATCCTCAATTTACATTTTTGTTTCTTATGGTTCTCACCTGAACACTTTACGGTATATTGTCACTCATTTCTTATAAACACATATATTAATCCTAACTTATACACTAAGGTCAGGTCTTGGTTTGCCAGTGCTTGGTTAAATGCCTGGGATTTTAATATCAACGGGCATCTGAGGCGGGTACATGACGCGCCTTGAAACAAAAGCCGAATGATCATGGCGGGGGTGTATCAACTTCACTTAAAAACTGTAATGAGGGATCCTCCTCTCACACAGTGCACTATTTGAACACAGACCTCAGATTCTCTGATCACTGTACCTGTCGTGGGTATATGTCACGTGAGGCTACGAGGTGTATTAAATTCATACCGACGCATACACGATATTTCCTTTCCAGTATAGTTTCTAGATCACTGTCAACACCTCACATAGTTCTGATACATTTATCCCTTTTTCCAGATCATTGTTCTCATGTATTTTCATATGATATCTGTTGGAGTTAGGTTCGCTACACGCTCACAGACGTAAATAGTAGGACCTTCAAACCCTGCTCCACACTTAGTCTTACAGTACCCTAGTCCGGCTCAACTGGACTTTAACATTCATCTTATGCCTACCCTGAGTGATCCTTAATGCTATGAATACATACACTTGATATGATATAATTATACCTGGGTACAATACCACACATGGTCTAGGAACCTTGAGTAGGTGAGTTGTCCTTTCTCAATGTTTCCCATTTTCTGGGGTTCTACAAGCGCTGTGCATTTGAATGTTATGTAGCGTAATACGAATTAGATGGGATTTTTAGGGATGACAATGATGTGCGCAGTACACCCCGAC
>NW_024724663.1:0-7913 GCF_018991925.1 Homarus americanus
TTTTGGTTCTCTTAATTTTAGAGGTGGATGGTTGCAACCTCTTAAAACATACCATAATTAACTTATCGATCAAAAACAGCAGTTATTAATTTAAGAATCTTGACACTGATGAAGCTTTGAATAAACAAAATAATTTTGACACTTATACATGCATTGGTTACATTCTTTGTGAGCCATTGCCCAACTCTTCAGTCTTTATGGGGGAGGCTTTGATTCATCAGTGTACTGATAGAAGGTGATGATAATTGTGAACCTCACCTGGTTTCAGAAAGGAAAGAATTGGAACGGTTGAGTGCAGTGTGGTTCATCTTAGCTTGGTGTTCTTGCTGGTTACGAGTGTGGACGATACTCCGGTACTTCTCCTCCTGGGGAGCCAAGGTAGGTCCCGTCACCAGCTCTCCCACTACACCGCCTTCAACACATCGAATGACATCTACTAAAAGCTGTTTTGTTCTGGAATACAAATATAGAATTGGTTGGGTTTAAAATAATATGATTTATCAACTAAGTTACTTTTTGTCTCGACAAATGAGAGTAAACAAGATGAACCAAGCCTCACATGATACTAAAATGAGTTCATTACGTGTGCGTGTGTGTGTGTGTGTGTGTGTGTGTGTGCACGCACACTTGGCAAGTCGCCACATAAGAGTATGGTGGTCAGAGCTGTTGGTATCTAAGGCCAAAACATCTTTAGAACAGGAAAAGCTACCATATTCAAATTTGAGATACATATTCACCCTCATAACCTCAGGAGTTGCCATGTACAGTATTTATGGTAAAAAGGTTAACGTCATAACTTTGAAAAAAGGTACATTTAACAAAGCAAAAATACTGTACAAGTGCTGAAGAAAAGGATGCCTACAAATGAAAAGAAGAACACTGCAAATTCAAATACTCCTCCATTTAATGATACTTAGCTGAAGTAAAAAGTTAAACTTAACAACAACGAGGTTAATGCCAAGTACAGTACAGTAACAGCACTTGCCCTTCATTTTCTTTGAAAACAAAATACTGTAGCTAAAAATATTTTTTACTTTTATTCCTTTAAAAACCAAACAAGATTAAAAAATAAATAAAGTCAATACTGTACCTGCTAAAAAGTTTATTAGAATCTTTCGTGTCTTTATCCTCTGCTGTTTCTGTCATGTCAAACTTGTTAGTGAGAGCCAAACAAACCTCCATCCTCCCCACAGTGCCAGACCCAAACTCTGAAATGTAGAAGAATTACAAATACAATTTAATTTAACTCATTCATTGCCTCTAGCAGCTGACTGTGGATCTATTATACTGTAGATGTAACAGAAACCTGTCAAAAGTGCTGCACTGAGGGTACATTTGAAATTCAAGAGAGATGTATTGGAGGGGTTAAAAAAATTAAGTTAATGAAAAAAGGATATCCAATACAGTGGTCCCTCGGTTAACGAACTCAATTCGTTCCAGAGGGTCGTTTGCTAACCGAAAATTTCGTTAACTGAAACCATAGTTTCAATGGGATATTGGGTAATTGGTTCCAGCTCAAAGAAAAGTATATACAAATTAAAGCCAAAAATGAATAAAGTCAGAAACACTCCTAAAATTCCCCTAAATCGCCTTTAAATCACTATATATATATATATATATATATATATATATATATATATATATATATATATATATATATATATATATATATATATATATATATATATATATATATATATATATATATATATATATATATATATATATATATATATATATATATATATATATATATATATATATATATATATATATATATATATATACACACACAGTATTACCCCGCCTAACGCGGTTTCACTTAACGCGTTTTATCATATACGCGGTGCCTCGCCAGAGCTGAACTTTCTCTTAACACGGATTTTTTCCACATATATGCGGTGAGTGTCCGGCTGGAGACGCTATTTTTAGATTTGCCCCACCCGCCACCCTGCCTGACTGCCTGTTTTAGCTCATAAAATTCATACAAATTACCCGGCCAGAATATAATTTACATTGCTGGAATTCTTATAATTTGGTGATCATTTTGAATATAAACATTATATATTTTGCATTAGATATACAAATTTTAGATAAAATGTTTTCTCTGAGTAAATATGTTATCTTTTGTGCAAAATATATGACATTTATATTCAAAATATTCCTGGTCTTACAAGGAATCCAGCAATGTCAATTATATTATCCTAACTTTAGTTTGAGGTATTATTTATTACAAAAAAGTTAAGTATTCTGGTTTTTCCACACATCTCCTTGGGACGGTTGGTGGAGGGTGGGGGGGAGGGAGGGACCGACCGACCATCTGTTACCCCGTGAAGAATATTTTTTTTTTTTTATTAACTGAAGATATTTGTTTTAGCTTATAAAATTCATACAAATTACCCGGTCAGAATATAATTTACATTGCTGGAATTCTTATAATTTGATGATCATTTTGAATATAAACATCATATATTTTGCATTAGACATAAAATTTTTAGATAAAATGTTTAATCTGAGTAAGAATGTTATCTTTTGTGCAAAATATATGACGTTTATATTCAAAATATTCCTGGTCTTACAAGGAATCCAGCAATGTCAATTATATTATCCTAACTTTAATCTGAGGTATTATTTAATACAAAATGTTAAAATCTAAATTTTTCACCCACTCTTCTCTTGAAGGGATGATTGGTGGGGGGTTAGGACAACCGCGTGGTTGGAGGGGGGAGGGAGGGACCGACTGACCATCTGTTACCCCGTGAAGAATTATTATTATTTTTTATTAACTGAAGATATTTGTTTTAGCTCATAAAATTCATACAAATTACCCGGTCTGAATATAATTTACATTGCTGGAATTCTTATAATTTGATGATCATTTTGAATATAAACATCATATATTTTGCATTAGACATACAAATCTTATATAAAATTTTTAATCTAAGTATGTTATCTTTTGTGCAAAATATATGACATTTATATTCAAAATATTCCTGGTCTTACAAGGAATCTAGCAATGTCAATTGTATTATCCTAACTTTAGTTTGAGGTATTATTTATTAAAATTTAGTGGTTTTCCCCCAAAAATTTCTCAGAGAGGGAAGAGCCGGCAGTGTAGTGTGAGAGGGGGAGGGAGTTGAGTCCATTATTTGAATGGACATTAACTAATAGACTCATATTTCTCTATTTCTCTTAAGTATTAATTGTGTGCATGTACCATCATAAATTAAGATGTTATTTTACTACAACATAGTTTATATAATATTAAAGTGGAGTTTAGAGGTGGGAATAGGTTTCTAATGAGATCATCCCATATATTATTCCTTAGCAGCAGTTTCACTTAACAGGACCCTCTGGAGTTCTATTGGCCCCGCGTTAAGTGAAATTACAACTAATGTATATATATATATATATATATATATATATATATATATATATATATATATATATATATATATATATATATATATATATATATATATATATATATATATATATATATATATATATATATATATATATATATATATATACAGTGACCCCTCGTTTAACGAACACCTCGGTTAACGTAATTTCGATTAACGAACTGCCTTCCATAAGGATCTTCAATTCGTTTAACGAAAAAAATTTCGCTTAACGAACTTCTTACAAACCGACCTCAACATGTTTTCGCTTGCACTGACCGGGCAACCAGCTTTAGTATCAGTCCGCCAATACATTAATCGGTTCTAGGGCTTAAATTCCTTACTATTTTTTGTAAATATCAAGAAGTTTATACTATTCAATAATTTTAAAAGTTTAATATTCAATTTTTTAGTCATTTTAACAATTATTGAACATAATTGAAGGTAAAGTGACTAGTTTAATGCGCGGCATCCAGCCTCTTAACACAGCAAACAGGCGTCAGTCTCTCTCTGTTTTCACTGGAGGTAACATCTTGCTTGAGACTCTCTTCAACTAAACGCTTTTTTTCTGTGTTTCCAAGCAAATTATTGGTCATTTTGAAATATATTTTATATATTGACAATATATAATGCAGTGCAGTGTTGATTTAAAGAAAATAATCTTGAATTAAACAGAGAGCTAAAATTTTATGGGTGAAATGGCTGCCATGGGGTGACTTCTCTTCCACTAATGCCTTCTCTTCTTCCTTCTCCTCACCCCCATTCTAAATCCCCATCATCATCATCATCATCAAGGCCTTCATACACACCTCCAAAGTAAGTGAACTTTTCTACCATTGTTATTTGAATTTAGGAAATTTTCGGTGAGCTGGAACCAATTACCCCAAAACCCATTGAAACAATGGTTTCAGTTATAATTGTTTAGGTTAACAAGCGACCTTCTGGAGAGCCGGATTGGGTTACATTAACTTGAGGGCCTGTGTGTGTGTGTGCTCTATATATATATATATATATATATATATATATATATATATATATATATATATATATATATATATATATATATATATATATATATATATATATACACACAGTATTACCCCGCCTAACGCGGTTTCACTTAACGCGTTTTATCATATACGCGGTGCCTCGCCAGAGCTGAACTTTCACTTAACACGGATTTTTTCATCATATACGCGGTGAGTGTCCGGCTCGAGACGCTACTTTTAGATTTGCCCCACCCTCCACCCTGCCTGACTGCCTGTTTTAGCTCATAAAATTCATACAAATTACCCGGCCAGAATATAATTTACATTGCTGGAATTCTTATAATTTGGTGATCATTTTGAATATAAACATCATATATTTTGCATTAGATATACAAATTTTAGATAAAAATTTTTCTCAGAGTAACTATGTTATCTTTTGTGCAAAATATATGACATTTATATTCAAAATATTCCTGGTCTTACAAGGAATCCAGCAATGTCAATTATATTATCCTAACTTTAGTTTGAGGTATTATTTATTACAAAAAGTTAAGTATTCTGGTTTTCCCGCACATCTCCTTGGGACGGTTGGTGGGGGGTGGGGGGGAGGGAGGGACCGACCGACCATCTGTTACCCAGTGAAGAATATATTTTTTTTTATTAACTGAAGATATTTGTTTTAGCTCATAAAATTCATACAAATTACCCGGTCTGAATATAATTTACATTGCTGGAATTCTTATAATTTGATGATCATTTTGAATATAAACATCATATATTTTGCATTAGACATAAAATTTTTAGATAAAATGTTTAATCTGAGTAAGTATGTTATCTTTTGTGCAAAATATATGACGTTTATATTCAAAATATTCCTGGTCTTACAAGGAATCCAGCAATGTCAATTATATTATCCTAACTTTAATCTGAGGTATTATTTAATACAAAATGTTAAAATTTATTTTTTTCACCCCACATCTCTTGAAGGGACGATTGGCGGGGGGTGGGGGGAGGGTTGGGACTGACCGCGCGGTTGGAAGAGGGGGAAGGCAAGGTAGGGTACTTTGATTGACAGATAGTGTCCTGAAGATTATTTTTTTTTTTTATTAACTGAAGATATTTGTTTTAGCTCATAAAATTCATACAAATTACCCGGTCAGAATATAATTTACATTGCTGGAATTCTTATAATTTGATGATCATTTTGAATATAAACATCATATATTTTGCATTAGACATTCAAATTTTAGATAAAATTTTTAATCTAAGTAAGTATGTTATCTTTTGTGCAAAATATATGACATTTATATTCAAAATATTCCTGGTCTTACAAGGAATCCAGCAATGTCAATTGTATTATCCTAACTTTAGTTTGAGGTATTATTTATTAAAATTTAGTGGTTTTCCCCCAAAAATTTCTCAGAGAGGGAAGAGCCGGCAGTGTGGTGTGAGAGGGGGAGGGAGTTGAGTCCATTATTTGAATGGATATTAACTTGGCGACTGTATTTCTCTAAAGTATTAATTGTGTGCATGTACCATCATAAAATTAAGATGTTATTTTTACTACAACATAGTTATGTGTCTTCAAAAAGTGGAGTTTGGGAGTCGGGCCGGTTTCTATTGGAATTAATCCCATATGTTCTGTTGTTCACTTAACGTGGATTTCACTTAACACGGGACCCTCTGGGTTCTATTGACCGCGTTAAGTGGGTACATCTGTATATATATATATATATATATATATATATATATATATATATATATATATATATATATATATATATATATATATATATATATATATATATATATATATATATATATATATATACAGTGACCCCTCGTTTAACGACCTCGGTTAACGTAATTTCGATTAACGAACTGCCTTCCATAAGGATCTTCAATTCGGTTAACGAAAAAAAATTCGCTTAACGAACTTCTTACGAACCGACCTCAACATGTTTTCGCTTGCACTGACAGGGCAACCAGCTTTAGTATCAGTCCGCCAATACATTAATCGGTTCTAGGGCTTAAATTCCTTACTATTTTTGTAAATATCAAGAAGTTTATGCTATTCAATAATTTTAAAAGTTTAATATTCAATTTTTTAGTCATTTTAACAATTATTGAACAAAATTGAAGGTAAAGTGACTAGTTTAATGCGCGGCATCCAGCCTCTTTACACAGCAAACAGGCGTCAGTCTCTCTCTGTTTTCACTGGAGGTAACATCTTGCTTGAGACTCTCTTCAACTAAACGCTTTTTTTCTGTGTTTCCAAGCAAATTATTGGTCATTTTGAAATATATTTTATATATTGACAATATATTTTATATATTGACAATATATAATGCAGTGCAGCGTTGATTTAAAGAAAATAATCTTGAATTAAACCAGAGAGCTAAAATTTTATGGGTGAAATGGCACCATGGGGTGACTTCTCTTCCACCCCAATGCCTTCTCTTCTTCCTTCTCCTCCACCCCCATTCTAAATCCCATCATCATCATCATCATCCAGGAGCCTTCTACATACACACCTCAAAGTAAGTGAACTTTTCTACCATTTTTGTTGAATTTAGGAAATTTTTGGTGAGCTACCCAAGAACCAATTACCCAAAACCCATTGAAACAATGGTTTGAGTTAACAAGCATTTGATTAACGAACGACCTTCTGGAGCAGATTGAGTTACGTTAACTAGAGGCACTAACATATATATACTGTATATATATATATATATATATATATATATATATATATATATATATATATATATATATATATATATATATATATATATATATACCTCTCTCTCTCTCTCTAAAATAAATAAATAAAAATCTTTATAGGCACTACAAGTGCAAACCACCTGACACAGAGGCAGCACATGGGTAAATGCTGGGCAATTCATTGTCAAGGATGTGTTGGGAGTATGGGGTTGGAGATGATGGAACAAGTCCCCAAAGCTGACCATTAAATTTGAAACCCCCGTGTTTTCAAAGGGTGGGAGAGAAACTAAAATGCTCTGCAACTCAAACTATGATTCTGAAAATGTCTATATAAAGGGACTGGTATACAGGCAGTCCCCGGGTTATGTACGTCTTCCATTTCTACAGATGTTCTTAAGTTGAAAATGTACTTACAGAACAATATTTAAAATCCCACTGTATCATAGCCTAAGTCCTTATATACAACATCTAAATTCACTTAATTTTTGAGAAAAGAAGAAATAGAATGACAAAATGCTGTACAGTGGTCCCTCGGTTAATGAGCACAATTCGTTCTAGAAGGTTGCTCGTTAACCGAAAAACTCGTTAACTGAAACCATTGTTTCAATGGGTTTTTGGGTAATTGGTTCCAGCTCACCGAAAATTGCCTAAATTCAACAAAAAAGGTAGAAAAGTACACTTACTTTGAGGTGTATATGCAGAAGGCTCCTGGATGATGATGATGATGATGATGATGATGATGATGATGATGATGATGATGATGATGATGATGATGGGAATTAGAATGGGGGTGGAG
>NW_024724664.1:0-24275 GCF_018991925.1 Homarus americanus
TTCTCCTCCTCCTCCCTCCTCCCTCCTCTCCTCCTTCTCCTTCTCCTATTACCTACTTGTCTCCCCATCACCCATCTTCTGTCCCACTACTCTCTCCCTCCTTGACCCTCTTCCCATTAACCTCTCTTCTCTCTCGTTCTTCTCCTCCATCTCTCCTCCTCTTCTTCCTCTTCTCTCCTCTGTCTTTTCTCTCTCCTCCCCCTTTTTTTTCTTTCTCTCTCATCACCACTACACTCCAGCCAGCTTTTTACCTCTTCTGCATCTCTCACAAATTCTTCTCCTTTCCTTTCTCCTTCTTCTTTCCTTGTCCTTCCTTTGTCTTCTCTCCCACCTGAGTTGTGTTTCTTTCACTTATTTTTTTCCTGTACACTTTACGTCTATAACTTACCTAAGAACATGATTACAGCGTTGGTGGAGGAGGCGGTGCGGTAATGGTCATCTGAGGAGTGTAGGTACAGCATGACAATGTGGTGGAGGTGTGGAGGGAGTGTGGAGTGTGTGTATACGAGACGGGCCCTCCCCACCCCACCTCCCACCCCTGCACGGAGATCACAGACTACCCTGCCATGTCCCAGCCACTCTTCTTGGTATGCAAGGGCCTGGCTCACTCCTAATGTGGGAAACGAGAAAATTTCAGTAAAAAATTCTAACTTGGAAGGTCTTGTCTTGCTTCTCTGCTTGGGTATTCGCCCAGTGATGTTGTTTTATTGGGTAAGAGGGTTCCTTGCACCTGGGCCTGCCCGCTGTAGCCCACAGAATTACACCCCACCGTCTCCGCCGCATTCATAATGGCACACACACACAAAAAAAATAAAATATATATACTGTATCGTGGAGAAGGATCCGTTCGATGTTGTCTGTGTGGATGTTTTGATGCCAACCCTGCCGTCCCTTTTGAGAGAGAGAGAGAGAGAGAGAGAGAGAGAGAGAGAGAGAGAGAGAGAGGCTTGGCTGGCTGTTATCGTGGTACAACTGCCCTCACTAAACAGGCAAATGAGTTTCTACGCCGCCAACAAGCCTATATTTTTGTCTTCGGGACGGCACACCTCGACCTCCACCGGCCTCCTCTCTATCCGGATCTATACTAATATCCCTTTGATTTGGTGTCACTTTGATTTCCTTAATTAGTAAAGTCGTATATTAGTTACGTCTTTAAAAGTTTCCATGGAAGGGTCTTAGGGGGGGCGAGAGATAGACAGACAGACAGACAAAGGTACAGACAGACAGACAGACACAGAGGCATAAACAGAGCGAGACATACCCACAGATAGAAAGACACAGACAGACAGACAGACAGACACACACACAGACAGACCTATTAACAAAGAAATACGACGCAACAACTAAGATAAAAGAAAAACAATTTGTCAAAACCTTGGTCATTACTTAAGACCTAGTTTCATCTTTCCTGCCCATGATAGTGCTCTGAGATACTGTCCTGACAAAACAGACAACGAGACGGACAAACAGAGAATTACTGAGTTTGGAGTGTGGCACCTGAAGGAGGGGGGGGGGGAGATAGGAGGAAGAAGAGGGGTTAGGGAGGGGAAGGAGGAGGAGGAGGAGAGGGATGGGGAAGGAGGTAAGAGAATAAGAGAGGGTGGGGAGGGAATAAGAGAGAAAGAGGAAGGAAGGAAGAGAGGGAGGTGGAGAAAGGGAGGAGGAAATAGAGGGATGGGAGGAGATAAGAGTGGGAGGTGGGAAGGAGGAGAAAGAGGAGGAGGAGGAGGAGGAGAAAAAGGAGAAGAAGAGGAGAAGGAGGCGCAGTGAGAGAGAGAGGGAAGAGGTTAGCATTAATGAGCAAGACTTGGAACAGCAATTAACAAAAAGATCAGCATCCCTTCCCTCACCCCTTCACCCCTCCCGATCACCCCACCTCCATTACCCCACCTCCTCACCCGCCTCACCTCCCATCACTCCCTCACCTCCTCCTATCACCCCGTGTTCCTCCCATTAATTCTCCCTCACCCTCCTCCCATCACCCCGCTCCTCCCATCACCCTCACCTCCCCATCACCCCCACCTCCTCCCATCACCTCAATCTCCTCCCATCACCCCCACCTCCTCCCATCACCTCACCTCCTCCCATCACCTGCCCACCTCCCATCACTCCCACCCTCCTCCTCACCTCCACCTCCTCCCTCACCCTCACCCTCCTCCTACCTGCCTCACCTCCTCTACCTGTCACTCTCCTCCCATCACCCTGTTTTTTGTTTTTACCTCTCACCTCCTCATCACCTCACCTCCTCCCATCACCCCCCCACCTCCTCCTCCCATCACCCCACCCTCCTCCCATCACCCCCTCACCCTCCCATCACCCCACCTCCCATCACCCCCACCCTCCCTCCCCATCACCCCTCACCTCCTCCCATGCCGCCCCACCCTCCTCCCACATCTCCTCACCTCCCCCATCACCTGCTCACCCTCCCATCACTCTTCACCTCCCCCCCCCCCACCTCCTCCCATCACCCTCACCTCTCTCCCATCACCCTCACCCTCCCTCCTCCCACATGGCGAAGGAAATCACACAATTGACAAGAAAGTTATTGAGAGTAAGGACACACACACACACACACACACTAAGATAACAACAAGTTGAAAACATTAATATAACAAGTTATCATTACATAATTATTATATAACTTCCGAGATGAAAGGCGAGGTTCTGAGTTACATTTAAAAAGGAATTTCCCGGATATTCTCTTACCAAGACACACGAGAGACAAATGAGTTCAAGTACATCTAAGATAGATGAGGAAGATCATCAGTAGGTGGGGATTAAGGAAAGACGAAGGAAATCCAAGATGGTGGGTAAATGAAGACGAGTACTAGTAATATAGAGTCTCAGTGTTTCATTAACCAGTCAGGAAGAGTAAACGAACAGTGATGGATGACAATAGACCTATAATAGTATACTGTGAGAAGAATGAGATGGTGGTGAGGGATTGCTTTAGATAGAGATATACTGGGAGGTTAAAGAGACGTGTCAAGGATCAAAGAGACTGTGTGAAAGATACTGATGGAGAGGAAGGGATGGAAGGGGGGGGTGGGTGGTGGTGGGGAAGGGGGTGGAGGAAAGGAGGTGATGGAGGATGGAAGGAAGGGGGGAATTAATGAAAGGAAAGGTGGGAATGGGAATGGAAGAGGAGGTGGAAGGGATGGGAGGACGGGTTGGAGGAGTTGTTGGAAGGAAGGGGAAGGAGTTGATACTCAATTTTGTGGTATGAGAGAGAGGATAGGTTGACACACTCAGGCGAAGTATTGACTAGTGTTTGAGTGTAGCTGAGGTCAAGTTAATCATAAGGTCATAAGAGACAGATCTGCATCAGAGAATTGTGACGAGAGATGAGTGTGTGGAAGGTGTCAGGTTGGCTCCATCATAAGTCTAGTTGGGTTATTGACACTGTATATCAGCTTAGGAATATTCTTGTGTAGACTTGTGTTCAAGGGTTATTGTAGGTAAATCTGAACTTTATAGGCTAGAGCGAGGTTTCAGTTAAGGAGCCAGTGAGTCAGTCCCCAACGCCTCTACTCCAGCCCCAGCACTTTAGCGTGAATCCCTCATACACCGACTTCTTCAGTTCTCCAGCTGCAAAATCCAAGTGAATGGAATCCCTGACATTAGTAGCACTAAACCTCCACTACCGAGAATTGTTTCAAGCTAAGCCTTTAGGTAAAGTTTTCAAGGATACGATGTATTCCAAGAGGGACGCTTATCTTGGTGAGGCATCTGCTTGGTCGTGGTATTTTCTTTTTGAGGTTTGTCTTCTATTAGGGCCTTAGTAATCATTTAGGGGATAGAGGTCGCTCCCCAAACATTAAGTGTCACTGTATTAGTAGGATGATCATTTTCTGCCAAGGTGTGAGAGGAGTATTGATTGAGATCGTTTTTGTTCGCTGAACTCTACCCTTCACATATTGTATCCTCACCATGTTGTGTTTTATCACCTTGGGGAGTGTCGTCGATTATGACCCAATTCTGGTTTCTTCCTTATGCTAAGTTGTCGGCCTCACGCCAGAGGATTACAAGATCATTGAACTTGCCTGTGTGAGTCGCTAGATTTTTGGAGTGTGAGCTGCTGTGTAATCTTACACCTTTCCTCACACCTTGTGGTCTCCTGGTGTAATGTTTTGTGTACTACTCCTTTGGGGTGTAGTACCTGTTGGTGGTGCCCCTGGGTGCAGCAGTGCCCTGGAGCAGTGCCCTGGGTGTAGTAGTGCCCCTGGGTGTAGTGGTGGGTGGTTGGCAGTAGTACCCTGGGTGTAGTAGCACCCTGGGTGTAGGCTGGGTGTAGTAGTGGGTGAGTGCCCTGGTGTAGGTACCTGGGTGTAGTAGTACCCTGGTAGTGTTGGTTGTCTGGGTAGTAGTACCCTGGTGTGTGGGTAGTAGTGCCCTGGTGTAGAGTGCCCCTGGGTGGGTGTGTGTGTGTGTGGTTTGGTGGTGTGGGTTGTGTGGGTGTGTTGGTGCTGGTGCAGGTGCCCTGGGTGCAGTGTGGGTGCGTGCCTGGGTGGTAGCATGGGTAGGGACTGGGTGTAGTACTGCGTAGTATCACCCTGGTGTGTACCCTGGTGTGGGTGTAGTAGTCTGGTGTGTGTGGTGTGTGGTTGGGTGTGTGTGTGTGTGTGGGCACCCTGGGTGTGGTCACTTGGGTGTAGTACTGGGTAGTAGTACCTGGTGTAGTAGTACCCTGGGTGTAGTAGTGCCCTGCGTAGTAGTGTGGGTGCAGTAGCACCCTGGGGTGCGTGCCTGGGGCAGTGTGCCCCTGGTGAAGGTGGGAGTAGCACTGGGGTGTAGGCACTGGTGTAGTAGACCCTGTGTAGTAGCACTGGGTGTAGGTTGGGTGTGGTGGGTGGTGTTGAATTCTGCGTAGTAGTGCCCTGTTGTAGTAGTACCCCTGGTGTAGTAATACCCTGTAGTAGCACTGTGTGTAGTTTGGTGCAGTAAACCCCATGTAGTAGTACCCCTGGGTGTAGTAGTGCCCTGTAGTAGTGCCCCATGTAGTAGCAACCCTGGGTGTAGTAGACCTGGTGTAGTAGTGGTGGTAGCACCCGTAGTAGCACTGCGTGTGTGGGTTCTGGGTGTAGTAGTACCCTGGGTGTAGTAGTACCCCTGGGTGTAGCATCTCTTGGGTGTAGTAGTGCCCCGTGTAGTACCCTGTGTAGTGTGCTCGCGCCAAGGTTATTTCTGTTAATCATTAAACATAACGATGGTCGTAGTATCAACGACCTTCACGCCCTGACAGTTATGCGGCCTGCCAGGCACCCGATGGTCTTTTTTGACGGGATGTGTATTCAAAACTTTTATGCAGACATGAACTTCATTCTTTGATGACGCAGACGAATGCATATATGTCAGAAGGACAGATAACGTGAGATAGAAAAGAGGAATCTCTAACCTTGTTGCGCTTAGTTACATGGTAGTCTGTCTCTGTTGTGCTCATCTTCAATACATGGACTTGAAAGGTTAAATTGTATTGGGAAATGTCTTTTTTTTCCATTATATATATTTTGTCATATTACTTTTGTTTGTTATATAATAAATGTGATGTTTATAGGATATAGTAAATGTATATATATCAGGTAGATAATTATATAGTTTTCTAAGTTAAGGAAGGAAAAACTTTTGATGTAGTGTATAAAGAATTAGGCATTTAAGACATGTTCCTACCAAACATTTACCACGAGACCTACATTATGCCACACACACACACACACACACACACACACACACACACACACACACACACACACATACAGTATTAGGCATGTCAACAGAGAGCAGGAGAGAGGAGGGCGTGGCGGTGGAGGCGGGTCACGCTTGCACATGTCAGTCAGTTGTTTGATCTGTGATAAGCCACGTCGTCTCAGAATGTAGATGTGATGGCCTAGGCTCTCCTGAGGCCAACTCTGCCACACACACACACACACACGCACACGCACACGCACACACACACACACACACACACACACACGATCAGACCTGTGTTGTTATGCTAGGGTGATTTGTGTACGGAGTCTGGTTGTGTTGTGGTAAGATTGGCAGGGTGATTTTGTGATGTGCTTCCACCATCACCATCTTCACTATCACCACCATCACTATCACCAACCTCACCAGCATCACCATCACTATCACCATCTTCACCATCACTATCTTTATCACTATCACCACCCCATCATCAGCACCCATCACCATTACCACCCACATCACCACCCACACCATCACCAACCCACATCACCACCCACACCATCACCAAACCCACAGCACCACCATCGCTATCACCACCCACACCACACACATCACCACCCACACCAACCACTTCATCACCATCCCACACCCATCGCCACCATCATCGCCACATCACCACCACACCATCACCACCCACAACCATCACCACCCACAACC
Organism: Homarus americanus; assembly: GCF_018991925.1. Taxonomy (NCBI): domain Eukaryota; kingdom Metazoa; phylum Arthropoda; class Malacostraca; order Decapoda; family Nephropidae; genus Homarus; species Homarus americanus. The sequence continues at coordinate 6,403 of NW_024724664.1, forward strand.
ACCCACACCACACACACACACCCACACCAACCACCAACCCACCCCACCAACCCACCCCACACACACCACCCACACCACCCACATCACCACCCACATCACCACACACATCACCACCCACATCACCAACCACATCACCACCCACCATCACACACACACACATCACCCACCCACATCACCACCCACATCACCACCCATCTCACCACACACATCACCACCCACATCACCACACCACCCACATCACCACCCACTCATCACACACCACACACCACCCACCCACACCAACCACATCACCCACACCCACACCACCCACACCCACCCCATCACACCACCACCCACACCACCCAAACCACACCAACCCCACACACATCAACCCACCTCATCACCCACCACCCACATCACCACCCACATCATCACCCACCCCATCACACACATCACCACCCACATCACCACCCACTTCATCACACACATCACCACCCACATCACCACCCACCCCATCACACACATCTCCACCACACATCACCCACCCCATCACACACATCACCACCCACATCACCACCCACATCACCACCCACCCCATCACACACATCCACCACCCACATCACCACCCCACATCACCACACCACATCACCACCCACTCACACACACATTCCACCCATCATCACCCATCTCTACACACACACACACATCACCACCCACATCACCAACCCACATCATCACCATCCCACCACACACACCACCCCACATCACCACACACATCACCACCCACCCCATCACCCACATCACCACCCACATCACCACCCACCCCATCACCACATCACCACACACATCACCACAAAACACATCACCACCCACCTCATCACACACATCACCACCACATCACCACACACATCACCACCCACCTCATCACCCACATCACACACATCACCACCCACCTCAACCACATCACACACACCACCACCCACCCCACACACCAACACCCCACCATCCCCACACACCAACCCCACACACCCACCCACCCACCACACCCCACCACCCACCCCACCCACCACCACACATCACCACCCACCCCACCCACATCACCACACACCACACACATCACCACCCACCTCATCACCCACATCACCACACACCCCACCACCCACCCCATCACCCACATCACCACACCCCACCACCCACCCCATCACCCACACACCACCACACACATCACCACCCACCCCATCACCCACATCACCACATCAACATCACCACCCATCCCCACCCACCCACCCCACCCACACCACACACCACACCCACACACCCACACCACCACACCCACACCCACCCCACCCCACACCACCACACCCACCCCATCAACCCACCCCACCCACCACCCACCCACACCACACACACACCACCAACCACCACAACCACCACCCAACCCCACCCACACCACACACATCACACACATCACCACCCACCCCATCACCCACACCACACACATCACCACCCACCCACATCACCACACACACATCACCACACACATCATCACCCACATCATCACCCACATCACCACCCACCCTCACCACCACCTCACCACACACATCATCACCAGGCATATTTCATCATTATTATTCCATCTACAGACCGATTCCTTCTCACTGGCTGCCATCACCCTTACCACTGGACGCTGCTATTATAAACTTGATTTCTGTTTTCCTGTTCCCATTTTTTCATCTTTATTTCTATTTATGTCTGTTCCTCGCGTTATTAGCCCCCTACCCCTATTACTTGTTTCATAGGAGGGGTGTATTACCCTGTTTGTTTGTGCTGTATGTGTGTGGTTGGGTATGTTTATGTAATTAGGTATATGTTTGTGTATTTGTATGTATGATGTATGTATGTATGTATGTATGTATGGATGTATGTATGTATATATATTTGTGTGTTTATATGTATGCTTGTGTGTGTGTGTGTGTGTGTGTATCATTCATTACACAGAATCTTTTGAATATATTATCGTCTGATTTGGTCTAATTTTTCAAACAACAATAACAACGATAATGATGGTGATGAAGATGATAATGACGATGATGATGATGATGATATTGACGATGATGATGATGATGATGATGATGATGGATGGATAATGATAATGAAAATACAACGTTACATATTTGTTTTGTTTGAAGTTTTGTAGTGAGTTAAAAAAAAATTCGTCGAGTGTTGAATTTTCTATTTATTTTTTCCTTTACCTCACATAATACTGAAGCCACAAGACGGTTCATTAAAACTTGACCCCAGCTGATATGATACTAACCAACTCTAACCGACCTAACCTATCCTAACCTAACCTGACCTAACCTAACACAGTAATCTACAATAGGTAAACATGACCATCTGGTGTGTGTGTGTGTGTGTGTGTGTGTGTGTGTGTGTGTGTGTGTGTGTGTGTATTGTAGTAGTAGAATATAAATATATAGTAAATACCTCACATACATACCTTACACAACACACACCTCACCATCATCATCATCATCATCATCATCATCCACCATCATCATCATCACCACCACCACCATCATCATCATCATCATCACCACCACCATCATCATCGCCATCATCATTATCATCATCATCATCATCATCCCCATCATCATCATCATCACCATCATCATCATCACTATCATCATTTATCATCATCATCATCACATCATCAACCACCATCATCACCATCCATCATCATCATCATCATCATCATCATCATCACCATCATCATCATCATCATCATCATTAAGTAAACACAATGATATGGAATGAAACACAAACTCTCACATTAAATTGATATGGATGTCTCTCATTACCCCTTGATGCGGCCAATACTGACACCATTACCACCACCTACCATTACCATTACCACCATTACTACCACCACATTACTGACGCCACCGCAACCACAACTACCACCATTACTAGTACCACCGCATTACTACCGCCACCGCAACCACAATTACCACCATTGCTACTACCACTTTACTGCCGCCACCACAACCACAACTACCACCATTACTACCACCACCACATTACTGACGCCACCACAACCACAAGTAGCACCACCACTCTACTATCATCACTACCACCATCACACTACCTCCACCACAGCTACTACTACCAACCCCACCACACTCTTACCATCGTCAACACCACCACCACCACAACTTCCACTGCCTAACACTACCACCGCACTACCACCAATCACTACCACCACCACCATCACATTCACCACCACCACCACCACCACCACCACCACCACCACTACCACCATCAACACCACAACCAAACTTCCACCATCACCATCACCACCACCACAATTACCACCATCACCACCACTACCACACTACTACCACATTACTTCCACAACCACAACTACCACCACAACTTGCACCACAATAATATCACTACCACAACCACTATCACTACTACTACCACTATTACTACCTCCACCACTACCACCACCACCACTATCACCACCACAACCCTACCTCACCCTTCACATAATGGGTTTTCACCGTCACTTGCTGATGAGCCTTTGATGTATAGAAATGATGGCCGGGGCTGGGGGGTAGATGAGGTAGATAGAGAGTAGGTAGATGAGGAGAGGTAGAGGAGGAGAAGTAGATGGGGAGGAGGGAGGATGAATGTGAGAGGGAGAGGTAGATGGGAGGCAGGTAGATGAGGGAGGTAGGGGAGGAGGTGAGTGAATGAGATGGTAGTGGTGGGGAGGAGGGTGGGAGAGAAGCGGGAGGGAGGGGGTGGGAGATGTGTTACTAGCTGGGTGTCCGGGTTGAGGTGTTGACTCGAGGACTTACTCAGAGGTTAGGATGGGTGTGATCACTCCACCATCACACAGTCAGTGCCTGGTATTACCTTTGATCGGCCTCACAGTTAATGGTTAGTTTTAAATCTGTCGACGGCTCTCTGGTGTGTGTGTGTGTGTGATTTTTTTATTTCATAATTTTGGGAGAGAGAGGTGGAGAGAGGAGAGAGAGAATTTAGTTTTTAATGATATACCGGTGGTGACGTAGACATAGTTTGTTGTTGTTGTTGATGTGTTGTTGTTGTTGTTGTTGTTGTTGTTGTTGGGTGTTTATCATGAGGTTGTGACACAGAGATCGTTTCTTGTGGTATGAACTGTTGGTATAAACTGATGGTATGTGTAGTGATGATGGTGTGCTAAAGCCAGTCATCAGCTAGCCAGACAACGATCAAGTCTATTTAGGATTTAGTGGCATTAACCCCATCGAACGGACATCGAGGATCCGTTAGATGTCAAACTCCATGATAACGGATTATATGAAGAGAAGTCCGTTATATCGAAGGTCTGTTAGATGTGAAACCCCCATGATAACGGATTATATGAAGAGAAGTCCGTTATATCGAAGGTCTGTTATATGAAACCCCATGATAACGGATTATATGAAGAGGAGTCCGTTATATCGAAGGTCTGTTATATGTAAAACCCCCATGATAACGGATTATGAAGAGGTCCGTTATGTAGGTTTCACTGTAACACTGGACCTCGTCAGCTGATGTACCAGAACTACAGGCAGGAGTCAGGAGGGTAAAAGGGTCTCGCTGCCGCTCCTCTCCTGAAGGTTATAACCCCCGCTTGTGTTAATTACTTCAACTCTCTTCTCCTTCAGATTAGAATTTAAGCGTGACGTCATCCTTAGGAGAACACACACACACACACACACACACACACACACACACACACACACACACACACACACACACACACACACACACACACACACACACACACACACACACACACACACACACACACACACACACACACACACACACACACACACACACACACACACACACACACACACACACACACACACACACACACACACATATCCCCCCTCACACCACCCTCTCTTCCCCTACCTCATACTAATGACTGGCTGAATCCTGGCGCTGCAATTTTACTAACAAATCCATCGGATGACGCTGCCTACCCGCCCCCACCTGCAGCCTCCCAGACTAACGTAAACACAACCAGGCAATATTATGAGTAAATGTGCGCGTATCTCTCTTTGGTTTCAACTGGACAGGGATTTTATGTTTACAAGGTCTTTTATATTTTATCTATGAAATATATTGTAGGTAATTGTATTTATTTGGCTTTTTGTTTTTGTTTAAGGTAACGAAATGTAATTATATGTGTTTGTTGTATATAAGATGGACTTTTGTTGTTGTATATTTGTGGGATTTTATTACCTATTGTCTCTTGTTATAATGGTGCTTTTATTTTGTATTTAAAAGTTTGGGGAATAAAATTTTAGTTATGAGATATTTTAGAGTTTTTGTTCCTTCTACAGGACGTAACAATATCTTAATGTTTCTTTTTCTCCTTTCTCCCACTTTTCTCCCCCTTTCTCCCCACTTGAGTCGCCCCAAAGAGGATCATCCTCCTCCCCCTCTGTCACCTCCCCCTCCTTCACCTCCCTCCTCTTCTCCCCTCGTCACCCCCTCCTCTCCACCTCGTTACCTCCCCATCCGTCATCCTCCTCTCCTCCGTCACCCCCCTCCTCCCCTTGTCCTTTTCCCCCTGCCTCCTCCCCCGGTCCCCCCTCTCCGTAACATCCTCCTCCCCCCGTCACCTGGTAATAAATTTGTTTACATAAATATACATCAATTAAGCAGAGAAAACACAAATTCTCCTGAGCTGAACACAGTTATCGCCATGGCAACCTCACCTTTTTTTTTTAATCTTTTCGTTTTTTTCTTTTATGAATTATTTTTTAATTGCCTGACGCTGTAATTATTTCAGCTGAAATTACAATTGAACTGGAGCAATGGTCCCTATTTTATCGCATAATTTGCATATGGTAAGAACATCACAGCTTTCTTCCAGGTGCTTCCTCCCCACCCACCCCACACCCACCCACCCACCACCCACCCACCCACCCACCCACCCACCCCACCCACCCACCACCCACCCACCCACCCACCCACCCACCCACCTCCCACCTCCTCCCCACCTACCCACCCACCCACTCCACCCACCACCCACCTCCACCCCCACCTTACTCCACTCACCTCCCACCCACCTACCCACCCACCTCCTCCCACCTCCACCCACCCACCACCCACTCACCTACCTAATTGTAGTGAGACTGATTCTATCGCTTCATGTTAGGTATCTCCTCCCTCCCCGTGACTGTAGACTATACCAGCAGTCTACCTGTTGTAGTGTGGTGGAGTCTACCTGTTGTAGTGTGGTGGAGTCTACCTGTTGTAGTGTGTGGAGTCTACCTGTTGTAGTGTGGTGGAATCACTGTACTGTACTGGAGTTCATACAGTAGTAACCTGTGGCCTCAGAACCGTTATTATATTGTAATGCTTCTTGTAGTGAGATGACGCATAGACAGGTGACGCATAGACAGGTGACGCAGAGACAGGTGACGCAGAGACAGGTGACACAGAGAGACAGACACATAGACAGGTGGCACAGAGACGGGTGACACAGAGAGACAGGTGACACAGAGACAGGTGACACAGACAGATGGCACAGAGAGACAGGTGACACATAGACAGGTGGCAGCAGAGACAGGTGGCACAGAGACAGGTGACACAGAGAGACAGGTGACACAGAGACAGGTGACACAGAGAGAGGGTGACACAGAGAGACAGGTGACACAGAGACAGGTGGGACAAGTGACACAGACAGGTGACCTAGAAAGACGGGTGACACAGTAACTATACCCACCAAAGAATCTTGTAGTTGTCCATGTGGCTGCCATGTATCCTAGGGCAGGTGATAGGCTATTATTTGGAGGAAGGGGCACTATCTGGTAGTTCCAATGTCTCAGGTACTGGGAGCGCCTTACCTGATAGTCTCGGGTACTAGGGAGGACTTTACTTGTAGTCTCCAATATCTCGGGTACTAGAGGGGGGACTTACCTGGTAGTCTCCGATGTCCTGAACGATACAAGGGAGGAGGCATCACGGCCGGCAGTGACAGTCACATTCGGGATGGGTGGCTACTGAACTTTGGTAATCTTATAGACGACGATGACGAAGACGATGATGATAACACGTCCTTAGAGAGAAAACAGCACATTAGGATGACGTTAACACCTACAGGAGAGAGAGAATGGGAGAAGAATTATACCTGGGATGTATTAGTAGGTGAGATGTTTATTAATGAGCAGGTGGAGAAAGTCAGGTGAGATAAAATGGTCAGGTGTGAGGAACAAGTGGTCAGGTGTAGGAACAAGTGGGCAGGTGAGATAAAGTGGTCAGGTGAGTTTAGGTAGGTTAGGATAGGTTAGGTTAGGTCATATAAAATCACTCATTATATATCAAACGATTATAAAATGAAATATATATATATATATATATATATATATATATATATATATATATATATACATAAATTTATTTAATCATATAACGTGGTATTATATAGCATACAGAAAGCCATTAAAAGGGTTAAAGATGAAGCCATAATAACTAGCCACACACACACACACACACACACACACACACACACACACACACACACACACACACACCAGTCTATTACGTTTTCTAATGACCTGATGTTAATAATGGTTCTCGAAACTAGACTTAAGTAGGAAAAAAGGTTTATGTTTTAGGAATTTAGAGGAGTAATCCTAGCATGAATTAATTTTGAAAGGTGCAATTAGAATTTAGTCTTATATCCGGGGAAAAATTATCGAGCATTTTTGTAATTGATTATTTAAAAAACGAAAAAAAAGTTCAGAACGCTGCAAGGTGAAAAATTTAAAAGGTGAGGTGAACTAGGGGAGGTAGGAGGGGAGGGGAATGAGGGAGGTGGTGGGGAGAGGGAGGCTGTGGGGGGTGGTTGGGAGCTGGGGGACTGGATGTAAACGAGAAATGTGGGGGAGGGGGTAGTGGGGGTGAGGAGGGTAGGGGTGGGGTGGGGTAGTGGGGGTGAGGAGGAGGTAGGGGTGGGGTGGGGGGTGGTGGGGGTGAGGAGAGTAGGGTGGGGTGGGGTAGTGGGGGGGAGGAGGAGGTGGGGTGGGGTGGTGGAGGAGGGGGTGGGGTGGGGTGGGGGTAGGGGTGAGGAGGTGGTGGGTAGGGGTGGGGAGGGTGGGGGTGAGGAGAGGTAGTGGGGGGAGGAGGAGGTGGGGTAGTGGGGGTGAGGAGAGGTAGGGGGTGAGGAGGTAGGTGTGGGGTTAGGAGGAGAGGTAGGGTGGGGTAGTGAGGGAGAGGTAGGTGGGTTGTAGGGAGGAGAGAGGGGGTGGGGTGTGGGGTGAGGAGGGTAGTGGGTTGGGGGTGGGGAGGAGAGGGTAGGGGTGGGGGTGAGGAGAGGTGGGTGGGTGGGGGTAGAAGAGGTAGGTGGGGTGTGGGGGTAATATATCATAGCAGTTGTTTTTGTTGTAAACTTAATTTCTTCTATATTCAAAAATTAAGATCGATTATTTTTTAAAGTTTCATTATGATTTATATGACGCCTGTTTTAACGTAACAATTACCTGTGTTAACTTTACTTAATATTGGTGTTGGTTTTGTGTCAACTTTACAGGCAGTTAAATAATTATATGTTAACCTTATATTTATTAATATAAATTTTTGTTTCCACACACACACACACACACACACACACACACACACACACACATAGTGTACACACACACACACACACACGTACAGGGATCTGACTTTTTGTTTGGTGTATGTAACATAATCTATCTCGTTATGGGGTTTACTCAATTACTGGTAGAAAATGAATTATAAGAAAATAAAAATAATAAAATATATATTAAAAAAGCTGGCGATAAAAGTACACCATTAAAAGAGACTGTGTGTGTGTGTGTGTGTGTGTGTGTGTGTGTGTGTGTGGTAGCAACCATCTCCCAACCTCACGCCACTTGCTGGGCTTCATAAATATTACTAATCGTGAGTGGTTTGATGTTTTCAGAGGAAAAATGGAAGGAAAATCTTGCCTCATTGAGCTTGTCTGTGATTGTGGATACTGGTGGTGATTGTGGATAGTGTTGGTATTGTGTGATATTGGTGGTGGGATATGATAGTGGAGGTAAAGTGTTGGTGGTGGAAGATCATGACTTGTTTACAGCGACAGTGAGCATTCTCACATGGAAATATGAAGATTCACTTGTTATAACATCACTAATGACCTTGAAGAAAAAAAGAACTAAAATAGATCACATTAATAGGACACTTAGAATAGGGAGATAGGGCAATGATAATTAAAGGAGGAAATTAATGAAAAATACAAAGAAGAAAGAAAAAAATAGAAAAATATCGCTAGAATATAAAAAATATTTGACTACAACTTAATTAAGGAAATATGACTCAGCGGAAGTAAATATATTATGAAATTTCGAAACATTTTTGAGAGAAAAAACTCATTATGATTTATATTGAAGAAATAATTTAAATAATAATAAAAAAAAAATGTTGGTGGAAAATGAGCAAATGTCATCTGTGGTTCTTGGAATATGAAAAGGAGAAAGTAGTGTAAAGTGGGTGGCCGAGAGGTGGAAAGTAGAGAAATTAGCTGTAGTGGAGAAAGTACAATAAATAGAGGAAAGATCTGGAGACGCAGAAAGTAGCTGGAGAAGGGAAAGGTAGTCGATAATAGATAAAGTAGCCAAGACGTTGTAAAAAGTAGCTGAAAAGTAGAAAGTGTAAATGCTGAGAAGGGAGAAAGTACAAAGTGAAGGAGTGATTGTGGAAACAACGACTGTTGAGAGACTTATTATTTATTGTCTCTCTGTTGGTGTTGTATTGATAGGCCAGTGTTGTCTGGTTCGTCTTTATCTATCTTATTCTATCTATCTATCTATCTATCTATTTATCTATTTTATCTATCGGGTATGCCTGTCTGTCTCTCTGTCTCTCTATTTATTCTCTGTCTGGCAAGTTTTCTTTTTGCCTCTGTCTACCTTTGGCAGTGTTGGGAACCTGATGGGTAATCGATTTGCGATCGTGTTATGGGGTAATGGTTCAGTGCAGTTGGAGTTGTCCGGTCTTCGGACTATTCTTTGACACTGGATCAGTGAACCGTTAAATACTACTTGCACTGTCACTATGTTGAAACGTGTGTTTGGGCTTTTCCCATCTAGTTATTATATCTTATTTATATCACTTGGGTTATTTGTATATTATTTGTAATTCGGAGCCATTCTGATTATAATGTAATTTTCAGCCTTCTGTGGCTTTTTCAGTAGACTGTTATTATTATTATTATTATTTAGGGCCATTGTGTAAATTATTATTATTATTATTGTTATGTATATGTATGTATGTATGTATGTATGGTGTATATGTATATATGTATGTATTTGTGTGTGTGTGTGTGTGTGTGTGTGTGTGTGTGTGTGTGTGTGTGTTCTTTTGAGACAAGTACTGGTGAGACAGTTCATGTTTAGAATGAGGTTGTGGTTGCTGATTACGAGAATTACTTGCATTCTTCTCTGTATATAGACTTAATCACTTAAACTAAAGGTATAAACTAATTGGGTACCTAACTTGTCATTTGAGTAAGTGGAGGTTTAATTGTATTACTAACCTTGTTTTTTCTATGCAATGTGGATTTAGTGATATTGTGTACAGGCATGGTATCAGGTATCGTAAACTGATATACCTGGTCGTCATTCCAAGGCAGGTTGTAGATATCAGAGGTCATGGGTCATTGAAGGTCAGTGAGAAGAGGTCATCAGAAAGAGAGATGAGTAAATGAGAAAGAAAACAATAAATACGGAAATTAATAAGAAAAACTTTAAATATGAAGATGAAAAAAGGAGAACAATAATACATAAGAAATTTTATTGAACTATGATTTTATTCAAGAGTGAACTTTCTATGTTGTGTGTGTGTGTGTGTGGTACGTCACTAGTGGTCAGGTACTTCTTGTCTCTCTCAACTGTTTGTAGGTAAATTCTATCTAATTTTAATTCTGTTGTGAGAATGTCTCTAAATTGGCTCAACACAGTAGACAGATATCCCTTGAGAGAGAGAGAGAGAGAGAGAGAAGAGAGAGAGAGAGAGAGAGAGAGAGAGAGAGATCTCATTTTAATTCTCAAATCTAGAGCAAGGTTCCATTACCCTTTGATTTTTTCTAAGTCAAATCTTTACATTTATTCTTAATCCTCTGCCTCTTTCTCTAATCTTGTCTGCTTTTCCCTAATCCCTACTATTAATACACCACACTATCTGTTATATTCCTGACAGACCTGTTATATCTTCTTTGTCTTCCTTCCTTTCCTTCCTTCTTCCTTCCTTCCTTTCTTCCTTCCTTCCTTCCTTCCTTCCTTCCTTCCTCTTTCCATTCTCTCTTCCTCTTTCCTTGTTTCCTGACCTTCCCTTCGCTCTTTCCTTTATGCCTCCCATTCTCCTGCCTCTCCTCCTCCCTCCTCCCTCCCCAATCATCTTGAGGATTTGAAGGTAGTGTGAGTGCAAGACTTCTTAATCTCAATGGGAAGAGGGAGATCCATATTTATACGTAAACACGCCTAGAGTGGCGGGATGTTGGAGCAGCCTAAGCAAGAGAAGATGAGGCTGGTTTCTCGCCACCTTTCTGAGGAGGACGGTCACTGGCAAGATTAAGTGAATAGCAGATGAGAAGTGTTTGTGGTAAGATTCTCAAGTGGTTGGATGATGAGAGAGAGAGAGAGAGAGAGAGAGAGAGAGAGAGAGAGAGAAAGGAGACACATATAAATGGCCTCTTGATATGATAATAAGTTGTTGTAAAAGTAAGAGAAAAGAAGTAGGTATTATCGCTTTATATTAACGTTGAGGATTTTATTGGTATTTCACATCATGGCATGTCTCGACGAATTGACAGATGAAGTGTTTATTTTATTGCTGAATCTAACCTAACCTAATCTTGGTTTTATTCTATCTTAATCTATCTGAATTTAGCTCTAATTCACAATTAATCCTAACTTAACTTAACTGGGTTTAACTATAACTCTAACATAACCTAACTAACTTGATGTCTGCTGGGGTGATGAATGTGTATGGCCAAGGTGAGAAGAAAATATTTAAAAACTATATGGAAAAGTGACACCAAAAGTGGTTTATTTTTAGCGTTGGAGGAGAAGGTACTAGGTAGGCTGGGGTCAGCAGAGGTACTAGGTAGGCAGGTCAGTGGGTGAGGTACTAGGAAGGCAGGTCAGTGGGTGGAGGTACTAGGTAGGCAGGTCAATGGGAAAATGTAGGCAGGTCAGGTCAATGAGGTACTAGTAGGGCACAGAGTGAGTGTGTAGTGGGGCACAATGTGGTGAGAGGTACTTAGGAGGCAGGTCAGTGAGGTACTAGGTAGGCAGGTCAGTGTGGTGTACTAGGTAGGCAGGTCAATGGTGAGGTGTGTGGGGGGGCCTAGGTAGGCGGTCAATGGTGAGGGTACTAGGGTGTAGGTATAGCAATGAGGTACTAGGTAGGCAGGCTGGTGGTACTAGAGGCAGGTCAATGTGAGGTACTAGGTAGATGGGTGGGTGGGGGGCAGGTCAGGTGGTTGGCAGGTTGGTGAGGGACTAGGTAGGTAGTTAAGTGGGTGAGGTACTAGGAGGCAGGTCAATGGTGAGGTAGGCAGTCAATGGTGAGGTGCTAGGTAGGCAGGTCGGTGTGGAGGTACTAGGTAGGACAGGTCAATGGGAGGATTAGTAGGTAGGTCAATGGGTGGGGGTACTAGGTAGGCAGGTCAATGGGTGAGGTACTAGGTAGGCAGGTCAATGGTGGGAGGTACTAGGTAGGCAGGTCAGTGGTGAGGTACTAGGTGGCAGGTCAGTGGGTGAGGGACTAGGTGAGGCAGGTCAGTGGTGAGGTACTAGGTTGGCAGGTCAGGGTGGGAGTGGTACTAGGAGGCAGGTCAGTGGTGATACTAGGTGGGCAATGTCAGTGGGTTGGGTACTAGGTGAGGCAGGTCAATGTGAGTACTAGGTAGGCAGGTCAATGGTGAGGTACTAGGTAGGGGCAGGTCAGTGGTGAGGTACTAGGTAGGCAGGTCAGTGGTGAGGTACTAGGCAGGCAGGTCAGTGGTAAGGTACCAGGTAGGCAATGGTCTTGGTCAGGGTGTAACAGGAGGCAGGTCAATGGTGAGGTACTAGGTAGGCAGGTCAATGGTGAGGTACTAGGTAGGCAGGTCAGTGGTGAGGCACTAGGTAGGCAGGTCAGTGGTGAGGTACCAGGTAGGCAGGCCAATGGTGAGGTACTAGGTAGGCAGGTCAGGTCAATGGTGAGGTACTAGGTAGGCAGGTCATGGTGAGGTACTTGGTAGGCAGGTCAATGGTGAGGTACAGGTAGGCAGTCAGCGGAGGTACTAGGTAGGCAGGTCAATGGTGAGGTACTAGGTAGGCAGGTCAATGGTAGGTACTATTAGGCAGGTCAATGGAGTAAGGATCATTATACTTACTAGATTCGGTAAGGTAACCAGGTATGAAAGATATCACAGAAACTGATGACAAAGGAGGAGAAAGAGAGGAGGAGGAAGAGAGGAGGAGGAGAAGGAGGAAGGAGGAAGAGAGGAGGGAGGAGAAGGAGGAAGAAGAGGAGAGGAGGAGGAAGAGAGAGAGAGAAGGAGGAAGGGAGTAGTGCCTATCTCTCATAAGAACGCCACCTATACATGTCATTACTTGTCTGTATGGAGAATATAAGTCACAACACATGATATAGGACAGAAAAATATAAAGGTATTGTTAGGTGTTGTCATTAAAGCCTGTACTGAGTGTAGTAGACTATCATCATCAACATCATTATCATCATCATCATCATCATCATTATCATTACTGTCCTAGTGGTCTGGCGTCCCATTTCTGATTAATCCAGTGTAGTGAAATATTAATGCAAGAAACTATTTTTGAAGTGTATTCATGATTTTACCTCAGTGTGAGAGCTTGAGATGTTGTTTTATGATGTAATGTTTCATTGACGCCACTTTTTTACGGGTATGTATAATGCTATAGTTATACCTCAGAGTCTTCCATGATATTCTTTTTTTTCTGTTTGATTTTAATATTCTGTTTTCTGTAAGCATTTTTATTGATTACATATATGTTTGTGCTGAATATGTTTTTATGTAATATTTCTGTTTCGTTTGATGGTTTGACTATTTTATTTTGAATCTGATTAAAATTTTCTCTGATATGTTTTTTTGTTAATTCATCGACTCGTTCTTATACTGGCAGTAATTACGCCTCGCTTGCATGTTATCGTCTTTATCTAGTTACTCTCTGTTTCCTATTTCTCTTTATTTTCATCACTTTCTGTTGGCTCTCTGGTGGTAAATTTTTTCGTTGTCTAAAAATTATAAAATTTATGTTTGTAAATGTTCTGTGTCCGTAACCTGAATAGTTCCGTATTTTATATTGCATCTGAACCTAACCTAACCTAACCTAGTGTACCCTCTAACGCTATCCTATTCTGGCCTAGCCTCAACCTAATCTAACCTAACTAATAACCTAACCACTAGATACCGATAAGGTGTTCAATGATCAGGTGAAATCCACTAATTAATCAGCCGAGAATATTACAGAGTTTGGACAGATTTTCAATGGTGTATCTGACTGCTGCTGCTACTCTGTCAAGATTACACCTGTGCGATTTCAATGAATAATTAACTGTCACAAAGTCTGTTGTCTGTTATATAATTTATGTAGGTGAGATGAGAGACAGTAGGTGAGGAGATGTGAGACAGTAGGTGAGGAGATGTGAGACAGTAGGTGAGATGTGAGACAGTAGGTGAGGCGGTGGTAGAGACAGTAGGTGAGATGTTAGAGACAGTAGGTGAGGAGATGTTAGAGACAGTAGGTGAGGAGATGTTAGAGACAGTAGAGGAGATGTTAGAGACAGGTGGGTGAGGCGATGTAGAGACGTAGGTGAGGCGATGTAAGAGACAGTAGGTGAGATGTGAGACAGTAGGTGAGAGATGTTAGAGACAGTAGGTGAGGGGATGTTAGAGACAGTAGGTGAGGGATGTATGAGAGACAGTAGGTGAGGCGATGTAAGAGACAGTGGGTGAGATGTGGTGGTGGGAGATGTTAGAGAGTGGTGAGATGTGGACAGTAGGTGAGGAGATGTTAGAGACAGTAGGTGAGGCGATGTAGAGACAGTAGGTGAGATGTGAGACAGTGGTGAGAGATGTTGTGGGTAGGTGAGGCGATGTGTTAGGGAGGGTAGGTGAGGAGTGTGTTAGGGACAGTGGGTGAGGCGATGTAAGAGACAGTGGTGAGATGTGAGAGCAGTAGGTGAGGAGTGTGCGAGACAGTAGGTGGAGATGTTGAGACAGTAGGTGAGGCGATGTATGAGAGATAGGTGAGATGAGAGACAGTAGGTGAGGCGGTGTATAGAGAGACAGTGGGTGAGGAGATGTTAAGAGACAGTGGGTGAGGAGATGTGAGAGACAGTAGGTGAGATGTGAGACAGTGGGTGAGGCGATGTGAGAGACAGTAGGTGAGATGATGACAGTAGGTGAGGAGATGTGAGAGACAGTAGGTGAGGAGATGTGAGACAGTAGGTGAGATGTGGGAGACAGTAGGTGGTGGGCGATGTAGAGACAGTAGGTGAGATGTGAGAGACAGTAGGTGAGGAGATGTGAGAGAGACAGTAGGTGAGATGTGAGACAGAGGTGAGATGTGAGAGACAGTAGGTGAGATGTGAGAGAGACAGTGGGTTGAGGCGATGTAAGAGACAGTAGGTGAGGAGATGTTAGAGACAGTAGGTGAGGAGATGTTAAGAGACAGTGGTGAGGGGATGTGTTAGAGACAGTAGGTGAGGCGATGTAAGAGACAGTGGAGTTGAGGGATGTTGAGGCAGTAGGTGAGATGTGGAGACAGTAGGTGAGGAGATGTTAGAGACAGTAGGTGAGGAGATGTTAGAGACAAGTAGGTGAGGGATGAGAGACAGTAGGTGAGGAGATGTAAGAGACAGTAGGTGAGATGTAGAGACTCAGTAGGTGAGGAGATGTTAGAGACAGTAGGTGAGATGTGAGAGACAGTGGGTGAGGAGGATGTTAGAGACAGTAGGTGAGATGTGAGAGACAGGTGAGGCGATGTAAGAGACAGTAGGTGAGATGTGAGACAGTAGGTGAGGAGATGTTGAGAGACAGTAGGTGAGGCGATGTAGAGACAGTAGGTGAGATGTAGAGACAGTAGGTGAGGAGATGTTAGAGACAGTAGGTGAGATGTGAGAGCAGTAGGTGAGGAGATGTTAGAGACAGTGGGTGAGATGTGAGAGACAGTAGGTGAGATGTGAGACAGTAGGTGAGGAGATGTTAGAGACAGTGGTGAGGCGATGTTAGAGACAGTAGGTGAGGAGATGTTAGAGACAGTAAGGTGAGGGGATGTAAGAGGCAGTAGGTGAGATGTGAAGCAGTAGGTGAGGAGATGTTAGAGAGACAGTAGGGTGAGGAATGTTTAGAGACAGTAGGTGAGGGATGTAAGAGACAGTAGGTGAGATGTGAGAGACAGTAGGTGAGGCTGATGTAAGAGACAGTAGGTGAGGAGATGTTAGAGACAGTAGGTGAGGAGATGTTTGAGACAGTAGGTGAGGAGATGTAAGAGACAGTAGGTGAGGATATGTAAAGAGACAGTAGGTGAGAGATGTTAGGAGACAGTAGGTGAGGAGATGTTAGAGACAGTAGGTGAGGAGATGTTAGAGATAGTAGGTGAGGAGATGTTAGAGACAGTAGGTGAGGCGGTGTAGAGACAGTAGGTGAGGCGATGTAAGGAGACAGTAGGTGAGGGGATGTAAGAGACAGTAGGTGAGGAGATGTTAGAGACAGTAGGTGAGGAGATGTTAGAGACAGTGGGTGAGAGATGTAGAGACAGTAGGTGAGGCGATGTAAGGAGAGACAGTGGGTGAGATGTGAGAGACAGTAGGTGAGGGGATGTAGAGACAGTGGGTGAGGAGATGTGAGACAGTAGGTGAGGCGATGTAAGGGACAGTGGGTGAGGATGTGAGAGACAGTGGGTGAGGAGATGTTAGAGACAGTGGGTGAGGCGATGTGAGACAGTAGGTGAGATGTAAGAGACAGTAGGTGAGGAGATGTAGAGACAGTAGGTGAGGAGATGTTAGAGACAGTAGGTGAGGAGATGTTAGAGACAGTAGGTGAGGCGATGTAAGAGACAGTAGGTGAGATGTAAAGACAGTAGGTGAGATGTGAGAGACAGTGGGTGAGGAGGTGTGAGAGACAGTAGGTGGATGTGAGAGACAGTAGGTAAAGAGATGTGAGAGACAGTAGGTGAGATGTGAGAGACAGTAGGTGAGGGGAGATGTGAACCAGTGGGTGAGGAGATGTGAGAGACAGTAGGTGAGGAGTGTGAGAGACAGTGGGTGAGATGTAGAGACAGTAGGTGAGGCAGTGTAAGAGACAGTAGGTGAGATGTGGGAGACAGTATATGAGGAGATGTGAGAGACAGTGGGTGAGGAGATGTGAGAGCAGTGGGTGAGGATGTGAGAGACAGTGGGTGAGATGTGAGAGACAGTGGGTGATGTGAGAGAGCAGTAGGTTTGAGGAGATGTTAGAGACAGTAGGTGAGATGTTGAGACTGTAGGTGAGGTGAGAGCAGTAGGTGGAGATGTGAGAGACAGTGGTGAGGATGTGTGAGGCAGTAGGTGAGGAGATGTGAGACAGTAGGTGAGGAGATGTGAGAGACAGTAGGTGAGGAGATGTGGGATGATGGGTGAGGGATGTGGGTAGGTGAGGATGTGGGTGGTGGGGTGTGGGTGGTGGGGTGTGGGTGGGTGGATGTGAGAGACAGTAGGTGAGGAGATGTGTGAGACAGTAGGTGAGATGTGAGACAGTAGGTGAGGAGATGTAAGAGACAGTAGGTGAGATGTGAGAAGACAGTAGGTGAGAGATGCTAAAT